>NW_024539385.1:0-92228 GCF_016758775.1 Suillus clintonianus
CATCCATCCAGCATATACGCGACACAACCTCTCTGCAGTAGAGTAAATCTTGTGAGGTGTGAAGTCGATATGATTTGAAATAGCGGGTGGTTGAAGATGCTGGCGATACATTCAATAGGGTCGCGCCAGTACAGAATTACAGGCGATTTCGTAGGATGCGATGTACGAATTACTTGAGACTTCCAGCGCGGACCGCTGGGGAGCATCTCAGCTCTACCGCGTAATTCTTTGGCAGAGTGAAACGACAAGGGTAAATCCTTGATCTAAAAAGACGTGAATCATAAGCAATAAAAGTGAGATATACGCACTGACCATTTCAAGCGATAGAAAAGAGTCAATCTTGCCCATGCTCAGGCCTGAACGTAGCAGCCATGCTGCAACTTGCCAATCTCTTCGGCTGCTAAACGGATAGTAGAGATTCGTTTTCCGATATACACTGTTTTCGTCTGCATCAAACAGCCCCAAAAATGTGTAGCCATCCTCATAGGCCAGAGGAGGCTCTGGAAATAGTCGGTTACTTCGCGCACTTCATGACCTGCAGTTCCCTCAGGTATATCCTCTTCTTCTCCTCCACCATAGAAATCATGAAAACTTTCCTCGCCTCCAAGTCCCGGATCGTTGTTAGAAATATCGATGTCATCTGCTGAGTCCATGTTATGATCTTCACTCAGGCTGGGCGAAATGGAGTTAATCATGTCGTCTAACCACGTGTTGCATCCAGACCGAGGCTGGCTTAGATGACGAGCAACAGAAGTATGGTCTTTAAACGCTTTGCCGCATGAGGGGCAGCTTGAATGCGACATAAGTCATACTAAGAAACAAATCATAATAATATCAGTAAGTATCGGGTGATATCGGCATTTCCCGAAAACTGTACTCAATACACCATGACCATCAATCTGCGCGCATTATCAACAAGGGCGTCGGGCCTAGTGGACAACATTCTCGATCCACATCATCAACACCATGATGACACGAAACCAGGGACGCACGGGATGGACCCTTACGAACTTCTTCAAGCTATTACTTCCTTGGTAAAGTCAATTGTCTATTTCTCGTTTTCATAACGCGCCTTAAATTTTATCAGTCTATACAGAAACCAGCCAATTCTGAAGCAAACCTTGTTATGGACCTTGCACGAGCCAAACGTGAAGTACTTCGGGCACAGAAGGCACTCGCGGAGTGTTTACTACGGGAAAATGAAGTATTGGCAAGCTTGCTCAGGCTTCGAGTGGATACCGCAAAGAACACTCTAGATGATGCAGACATGGGCCTGGGGTGTATGAGACTTGCCTTCAGACAGCATGGCTGGTCTCATTGTCCCTTATCTGCAAAACAATGTGAAGGTGATCAGCGCACCGGTAAGTTTATGATCTGTGAGAGACAACTATCGTCCTTATCAATCCCTCAGCTACTATGAGAGAAGTCCCAAACGATCGCGTTCTCACTATCCAGCTTGATTAATTCGTTTGCCACGGACGGTCGAGAGTTGGTACAATTTTGCATTTATAGATATTCACCTTGTGTCCTACTAGTATTAGCATACATATACTTACTTGTGCGCTCGCTGTCCCTTCCAGTTCTATATACAAATTGTGTTTTGTGCTGTTGTTATTTCAGTGTTGAATTAGATTTTGCCGCATTGTTTGAAGTCCATCCATAGTCCGAAATAAAATAGACTTCACATTTCAATGATATTACTAGGTATATTACTAGTAGCTATTCGGACTTGAACTCCTTGACTTTCAAATGCAAAGTCCTGTGAGCCGTGTAGAACTATGAGTGATTGTAACAAATGTATACCTGGGTGCACTATTTTTCTGTGACTCTTGGCGGAACTGTGAAATCTGTGAGTGATTGTAACAAATGTGTACCTTGTAGCACTGTTTTGCTGTGACTCTTGGCGGAACTGTGAAATCTGTGATTGGCTGTCGTGGGAACACAAATCTTGTGCTTTCTGTGGGAAAAGTTGTAGTTTGCTGATGCAGCAGTGCAAGGGAGCATTCGAGGCCGACATCATCATGAAGGGGATGATAAAGTGGTGTTACGACAAGAAAGGATCTATGGGGATCAGATATCCCAGCTATTTCAAGGACGAAGAGACTGGCGGGGCTACATTGGGAATCATCGTTGCATTGCTAACGGCGGTAAGTCTGATAGTCGCTGATTCTTGACGTGGCACGAATGACTGACTGTGACTCTTTTAGACGGAAGCATGTGTCATGGAGTGGACCTCTGGAACGAGGGTGTTCATGAAATTCAACAAGGAGCAATACGCAGCCGTTTTCCAGGCGCATTATGACCTATTGGTCCGCTTTCACGAAGGCACCAAGCACGCGGGCGTTGTCGCGAGAATCTGTAAAAGGCTTTTGAAGCATGCCCGGTAAGTAAAATCAGTTTTCAATGTCATTCACGTCTCTCACTATCACGCGCTAGTCGTCATGCTAGCATTCCCGATGATCCCATTGCCCTAGGTCCCATTGAACATTTCACGATGGACGAATTCACAGCGGCGGCTGCAGAGTGGGAATATCGCGAGTCAGAATCGGAGGACGATGGAGTGTAGTTGTATCTATCGTGTTGAGGTACCAATGTACCATTGCAATGAATTTTTTTTATTTTGAATGTTTTTCCGCGGCTGTAAATTCTGAGGGCCGGATACAGGTGGCCTAATAGTGGGATAAATGACCAATTCCTCTGCCTATCAAAGGCCTATTCCTACGACTAAAATGCCTACTGCACCTATCATAGGCCCATGCTATACAGGGCCTTCCTACATATCCGGGACTTACCTACTGGACTAATATGCCTACATAGGCTACATAGGCTCGCATAGGCACCGCACATTTTCCTGATGCTCGATCTTCCGAATATCTTCTACAGCTCTATTCCAGTCCTCCACTAGACGTCGGTACCGGCTTCCTTCTGCTTCTACTTTGACTCTTGGGGTTCCTTCTGGATGATTCGTAGGAGGTGCATCAAGGAGGGAGCTGAGGTACCTGAATTTCTTCATCAGGGCCACTGCATGATCGCCGCGATCTTGGAGGCCGTCAAGAGGCGTGCGGAGTCGTGTCATCTGGGTCCAAATGACAGTCCTGCCTTGTTCCAACAACTCGACAGCGCGACACACATCACCGCTACGAAGAGCACATGATGCAGCATCCACGGCAAGCATACGTGGAAAATGCTTCATGACGTTGTGACGGGACGATACTGAAGCTGTCACGGACATGTAAGCGTCCAGAAGTTGCATGGAAGTCGCATAAGCCTCCAATTCAGTACCATGTGAATGTTCATGAGCAAGCTCAATCCAGCATAGGTTCGCTCGCAGGCGAGGCAGCAAACCTCCAGAGACAACATTTGCTGCTGCCTTGTGATGATGCATGGCGGAATCCAGACTGTCATTGTCTTCACCAGTGCCGTCAAGTCCCGATTGATGGAACAACATATAGACGGTAGCTAGTAACTGATGGACCTGTAATTGACGAGGACTGTGTTGCGTCAAGAGAGTCAACGCACATTGGAGATTGTCTCGTGACTCGTGGAGGTCTTCTCCATTGCCTCGGTGCTTGAAGCGGGTAGAGAGCGTAGATGCAAGGTTATTTAATGATGGGGACCGATCTGGGTGACCGACTGGATGTAAAGCCAGCGCGTCCCTGTGAAGCATGATAGCGTCATCCAAGTCTTGGTCATTCCCTCGGTGCTTGAAGCGGGTAGAGAGCACAGTCGCAAGGTTATTTAATGACATGGACCGATCTGGGTGACCGACTGGGCGTAAAGCCAATGCGTTCCTGTGAAGCATGATAGCGTCATCCAAATCTTGGTCATTGCCTCGGTTCTCGACGCGGGTAGAGAGCACAGTCGCAAGGTTATTTAATGACATGGACCGATCTGGGTGACCGACTGGGCGTAAAGCTACTGCATTCCTGTGAAGCACGATAGCGTCATCCAAGTCTTGGTAATTGCCTCGGTGCTCGAAGCGAGTAGAGAGCACATCCGCAAGGTTATGTAATGACGAGGACCGATCTGGGTGACCGACTGGGCGTGAAGCCAGCACGTCCATGTGAAGCATGATAGCGTCATCCAAGTCTTGGTCATTGCCTCGGTGCCCGAAGCGGGTAGAGAGCACATTCGCAAGGTTATTTAATGACGAGAATCGATGTGGGTGACCGAATGGGCGTAAAGCCAGCGCGTCCCTGTGAAGCATGGCAGCGTCATCCAAGTCTTGGTCATTCCCTCGGTGCTTGAAGCAGGTAGAGAGAACAGTGGCAAAATTATTTAATGACATGGACCGATCTGGGTGTCCGACTGGGCGTAAAGCCAGCGCGTTCCTGTGAAGCATGATGGCGTCATCCAAATCTTGGTCATTCCCTCGGTGCTTGAAGCGGGCAGAGAGCGCATTGGCAAGGTTATTTAATGATGAGGACCGATATGGGTGACCGACTGGATGTAAAGCAAGCGCATCCCCGTGAAGCATGATAGCGTCATCCAAGTCTTGGTCATTGCCTCGGTGCTCGAAGCGAGTAGAGAGCACATTCGCAAGGTTATTTAATGACATAGATCGATTTGCGCGACCGACTGGGCACAAATCCAGCGCTTCCCGAAGACGCGTGATGGCCTCGTCTAGGTCTTGGCTATTGCATCGACGCTCAAAACGAGTTTGCAGCATTCCGCCCAGATTGCATACCAACTGCCCTCGGCAACCATGCATAGCGTCGTAATATCGCAGTGCATCGTGATGAAGGGAGATCACTTCATCTAAGTCATGGGGATCATCTCTCTGCAAACACCGCTCTACACGACGACCAAGTTGATTTGGCGATAACGGAAGCTTGGATGCGGCGGCCTGCTTCTGCCCACGATCGTGTCCATCCATGCCTCCAGCTAGATGCAGAGCAAATGTCTCGATTGCAAGTAAAGCTGCTCTGTAAATGTGGCTGTTAGCGTGGCAAACATCGACGACTTCACTCAGTAACTCTTCGGCTGCATCAGCATCCGTTTCAAATCCCCGTTTCGCGCAACGAGACAGCAGAGCAATAGCAAGATGGAGCTGAGTGAGCGGTCGGTCAGGATGACCAGTCGGACGCAAGTCAAGGGCGTCTTGAAAAAGAGAGATGGAGATGTCTAGGTTGAGGTATGTCCCACCAACTTGGCAACTAACAAACTTTGCCGCCGCTAGATTGAACAGTGCTGCAGGGCGGCAGGGATGATCCATGGGGCACAGATCAGATGCGCATTCGAAGTGTGTTATAGATTGGTCGAGATCCTTAGTGTCCTGTGTCCTTAGGTATCGTGCGAGAAGAATACGTCCGGCGTCCGTCCTTAGTAGCGCGGGCATGTCGCCGGACGTAAGCTACGCATTACAAGCACTCGGCGTCAGTATATCAGACTGGCATTGATCACTCACGGCAGTAAGCGGTTCAAGAACTGCGGCGTTGTTGTCATCAGATCGTCGCTGCTCCACTTTTATAAACAGTGAAGTGCACGGGGATATGACTTCCTCCTGCTTGGGCTGAAAGATTATAGCTTTGATACTCGTCAAAATCTGTCAGGCGTGATACAACAGACGTTACTGACGACGTGACTTTTCACTGCGATCCAGTAATTCTCCCACGGATATCTCGAATGTGCGGAGGACTTCTCCATGACAGAGTATGGGATCCATTTCAAATGAGGCATACGCGCTGACCCGAACTTGGAAAGATGGCTCGCATGGCCTAGAGTCCTTCTCAATGCCTGCAGGAAAGACGGGATCAATGACAACTTACAGAAGTATGCACTCGTTCCATTCGATGGCAGACTGATTTACGTGTATAGGTTTGTTGCTTGTCTGGTATTCAGCACCATCAACCGTTACTACCACATGGAAGCCAGCGGGAATCCGTCGAAGACCAAGAGTCAGATCAGTTGCGTGAATGGCTTGGGGGAAGTTGTCAATACGTGCTGATCAGAGATAGATATCACATACCGGTAATAACGACTTGTTGCACTCCACTGAGCTGTGTCTCTCCTGGGTCCTGAGAGTGTTCTGGGTGGCTTGCCGCCTCACCCAAGACTGGAAGGGTATTATCGAGCCGGTCTGGTACCAAGTCTGTCGCGAAACGAAACAGCAGAGTAATGACGAAGTAAAATGTCGCCAGAATGGCTTTGGGAAATCATCGGTGAAGATAGATGCCACATACTGTTCACGGCGACTTGTAGTATTTCACTGATCACGAGGTTCGTCTCGGGGTGCTGGGGGCGTCCTGGGTAGCTCGGTGGAGGGCCATCATCGAAAGGATGAGGGACGAAGCTTGACATGTGGCTGAGGGATACAAACTAACAGTTGATAGTAAGGCACGTGTGTACTGGAGGTCACAAAAAATGCATTACCTGTGTAAAGTCCTGACGGATTATGAAGGAGGGAACCACAGCTAGCACGTGGTATCCACACCGTGCTGCGTTCACTAATGGACATCAGCCTTGTACAGCAGAGGCACGTTGTGGGTGTTCCATTGATTGAAGCAGCGGACACGAGGAGGCTGCGAGGCTCAACAACAGCACAGCATTCCATACTTTCGAATGTCACGAAGCATGATCTGAATGTCACCGCCCTCAGGCCTCAACCCCATTCCACTGCTGTCAGACATGTCACGCGAGAAGGCAACTGTCTGTCATGCGCGCAGCAGCCTCAACACTGTGTCCAGACAGACGAGGATTCGCTGTTCTGGGCATGACCGCCACAGGTAGATGTTCATCTCGGGTCCTGATGGCTTTCACTTGCTCGAGCAATGGGATATTGATTGGACGTGTCTGTACATGTAAAAACGTGATACTAGTCATCACAATTAGTATTGCTGGAGACGTTGCAAGGATCATGTGAATGATTGAGTGAGGAGTTGAGAATGTTCGGATTATCCTAGGGTAATGAAAAGGAGTGCTATGTTGATGCTGAGCGAGGCGAGTAGCCCTTGAAGCGGTCAATTAATATGGTCACAGCCCACGAATTATCAACAAACTTGGTGCAGACACGATGAGATTGGAAAACGAGGCGGGCGTTGTCTGCATGGAGTCAGCACTCAGCACTTTTGGGGACATCTCTGAAAGTGCGATTTCTCACCTACGCCTGCTCACTCAGGCCCAGTGGCAAAAATAGTAATAGCGAGAACTTTCCAAATCTAGGCAAGAAAACGGGCAGAGGACGAGGAGACTCAGCTGCAGTTAGTTGACATTAATATTGACACATTCAAATAACGGCGGCTGCATGTTGGCGGGACTTGCGCCTCAGAACGTTGCAAACATCGAGCGGGGTTTAAATTTTGGTCCCAACAGACCGTCATCTACTACACTTCCGCACTCCTTGTGCGCTGCCAGTGGGCCACACAAGTTCAACAAACCCCGAGCGATCTTGCGATAACCCCTTTATCAGTTCACCACATCCTGCACCGCTGCAGCTAGCCAGTAATATATACCTGGTGGTTATGGGTCTCACCGACATGCGGCGGATCCTCAAGCTCGTACTCAAGCCCAAGCCTGTCGGTGCTTTGGTGTTGTGTAGAAACTGGATCTGACTTGAACATGATGCAGTCCTTCGAGAAAACACCTTCACCTCCAGATCCTCTGTTCAAGGTTTCTTAAGAAAGACCTGGTGACGATCAATTGAAAGTCAAGCAACTATTTCGCTGACGCCCAGCAGATTACCATGTTCCAGACATCCTTTGGACGTCGCACAACTCGACGACCAGAAAATCATAGCCACACGTCCAACAGACATCATTCACGGTAAAACATAACTCATTTTTGTCATACTCGTCTGAAACTAAGTTATGCATGACCATTACAGTTTTCTTCCTTTAATATCTGAGATGAACAAGATTTCAATTTTGATGATATTCTCGCTGATCATTGCTCCCCACTCTCGAGCAGCGTCCGACAAAATGTGTACTCTCAGATGTGTCCTCTGTCGGATCAGGTGTGCATACATGCTGTCCTCTGTCCGAGTTTTGATGGCTATCACTGCGCCCTGACTCAAGGATAATATGGTGAGCTACAAGAATATGTTGCTGGGAAACCTAAATCGATTTTGTGCTGCATAGATACATGATACGAGTCCTACACCCACGCCTCGACATAGACTGAGGCGCGTAAGGAGACAATTCTCCTCCAAGGTGAGTCGATCTTCAGCACAGTTCAGAGTACGAATGCTGAATGCCTGTCAAGAGCCCTGATCACGACTTATGTGTATTGAAAACACCACATGCATAAGACGACAAGCAATTTTCCAGCATCATTCCGTTTCAATCACCGATTCAACATGCTTCCTTAAGTCCGGACCAACAGGTATGACATCGTGTCAGTCAACGACTATGTCTGATTATCTTAGCTACAGGAGACAACATTCAAGCATTCGAACAAGGATCTCTCCCCCATCACGGAAGGGGAAGAAACGTTTGCGAGCCCTGGTTCTCTCTCTACAATGTTCGATATCGCTATGGAGCTGATCGCGGTCTCTGCTTCCAGAAGCACCGGAAAGTCATCCACAGCGAGCACCACTAATGTTCCCTTCGAGACCGCTCACTACTTCACTTCGCAAGAGTACGGATTCCCGTTCCTTGTCATTGTCTCCACTAATCTCAAGTGTCGTATTACGCCATGATTAGCCCGTCATTCTCTTCAGGACAGCCAGGGATCTATCCTGCTCGATCATCTCCTAAGCTGAATTCAGCTAATCACTCCATATCAACTGTGCAGTCGTCTCCGGTTTCCCCTCTAGTTTTCGCTGACGTGTCTTCCTTCCGGGGACAACCACTGAGCTGTGACGTGACCCATGATCTCGATGTCTCTGACTTTCCCGCACACAAAGGCAATACAATCATTACGTCCGACTCGTGTGCACATAGGTCCTCTAATATTTCTGCAGTGATGACCGAAAAGTCAGGGACAAGACTTGGGCTGGACGCATTGGACGCACATCGTTCAAACAGAGACCCAGCCAGAACCGTCAACTCTCGAGCCCGCACTTCTGAAATTTCGACGGCGAACTCTGTCAAGGCACCAGTTGTCGATACTGTTCCACTCACTACAGTGAACGCAACAGCAGACTTTCCATCGCCCGCCGTGCCATGCAGCCAAATGAGCCGATTCTTCTCTGGGTCGTCCAGTGATCCGTGGATGTAGTTAAGGAGATCCACCCGGGTCCCTTCTAAACATTTTGGGTGGGGCTGGCGTTCACGGGAATTATATTCAGCACCCTTGGCAGCAACTTGGGACAGCCTCGCCCAAGTTCCTTCAAAGGATGGAAGCGCTGACAATGAGGTCAGAGAGCAAGAGGGATAGGAGACAAATTATGTGATGGAATGGAATAATAAACTACTGGCTGGGTTCGATACCGTTAGAAATCATCTTAGCGATGGTTATCTCGAGCGACCGGACGACATACAATATTGGAATCAAAGCTTGGATTTGTAAGTTCGGAAAGGCTGAGGTCGCGAAACGATCAGGGATGGATGTGTTTACTTATCGTGCTCGCTAGTGAAAGACAAACGTGTGGGCGCTTGTCTGTAGCTGGTTGCAGAAGTTGCCGTGAATGCCGGCATCATTGCTTGCCCGACATGCTAGCACCGTGACAACCAGACGGAAAGTGGGCGCCGAGGAGATGCAGAACTGTGTAGTTGTGTGGACAATGATAGAACTGTGATAGAAGAAAGATAGTCCTACCCATTGAGTCATACCTCTACGGTATCGCCATCCGTTGTCAACGTACAAGCAACGCCTTCAGAAGCGGCGCCGGTTACAACATTGTGTCTTTCAATGAAGTCTTTCAGCTGCAGACAATGAGATAAATCCCATTCGGACCCAGTGACTACATCTGTCCGGTAGTGAGCTTGCCGTGTTGCATGAATTCGCAGAGCCCACCCATATTCTGCTCGACCGACCCACTTCGATGTTTGAAGGCATTCGTCAGTTCAGTGATAATCGTAGCGCGTTGAGCTGATCGTTCTGCTACTTCCTTGACCGCCATTTATGATTTCTTGAACTTATTGGGTCAGAAAGGTGCCACTGACAACCTTTCGCCCTACCGGTCACATTTAAGGCTCAGACCAGGGACTCGACTCAGATACTTATTGGATTACGGACGGGACTAGCTGTTTACCTGTACATTTGACGGGGAGATTTTAGTAATGCTGCATACTTCATGCCATAGAGTACGGTTTGAGAAGGCCCGCCGGAAGGGACGAGGGGGCCTATATCTACATCACCAAACCTCTCAGCAACCTCGACAACGTGAAATCACTCGAAGCATTTAAAAACCCTTCTTTACCATCCTCTCCATTGACACGTACCCTGACATCGATCTTGAAAGTCCTCGTCTCCGCTCGCTGAAAGAGTGCGAACGGGATTGGAATCCAGAAGCGCATGCACCACCCGACATTATCATCTCCGTCCTTGGTAGAACACCACGGGACCTCCCCAATATGAATCCCTCGAGACACATCGGGTGTAGGTGTATCCTTCACGTAGCGTATCGTGGCGCCATCGTAAAACGTCTTGAACGAGATTTGACTGTGGGACTTGTAGGGGCCACTTATTGCCACTGTACTGCAGACGAGATGGACAAGAGTGACGTCCGGAACAAGCAGGGGGTCGAAATCACGTATGGGGGTACATGCAATTAGGAGCTGCGCTGGGAAGAGGAAGAACGAGCTACGCATTTGGAAAGCACTGAGCACACTACGACTTGAACTAACATCTAGGGTTCACTCACTGGTCGGGCTCATCCCATGTCGTGACATGGCGTTCGTTGCAGCAAACTTTCATAGAAATATCTTCCAATGGCAAAGGATACTTTTTGGGTGCATCGTTGACCTTTGCCTGTAAGTCAGGCTCTCTATTTGCAACATTGTTGGAATCGGAGGGAATGGAGAATCCAAAAAGTAATGCCTGCAATATGGATGTTTCTGCAGCTTCCTCCACTCTAGAAGACGCTGCCAGTGAACGTTGCAGTTTGCGAGCAGATGACCTCCTTGAAGACGACTTGGTTGGAGATGCTGTGACCATCTCGGATACGCCGAAAAGTTGACGAAAGGTTCGGAGGGCATGGAGTGTGTCATCAATCGATGAAGATGACGACTTCCTGTTACGAGAAGGCGGGTTCTCCGATCTATCGCTCAATGCAAAAAGGCCTGCTAGATCCGAACTTGTTGGAGTGTGGACCGCACGATCTTCTTTCCCTGACCGTCTGGAAGCGCGCTTCATGCATTGGCACGGATCACTGTCAGTCCCTGTAGAATATTAGTAACTGTGTCATCAGGTCGATAGTAGCTGATACCTCCAGCACAAGATCGAGGACCAGTAGCAGGGCCCATTCAGTGCACCAACTGGTCGTAGTAGGTCTGGAAGAGATTACTTACAAAACATGCATTGAGCTAGGTGTGCTTATGTAGGGATTTTTGTTGTGTAAAATCGCTTGGCCACTACATGAGGCTAACACGTAAAGTTGCACGCTGTGAGCAAGCCATGCAAGTAGACATAATAAGTAGATAGAGAAGGACCCTCGTCGTCACCAGTCACCATACCCTCATTTACTTTCTGCATCCGCTTCAGCAGCCAAGTACACATTCAGACAGCTGATCATCGATCAGGCCTAGGGCCCAACCAACCTTTGAACGCCACCCATGATCATCGCACGGATCCGATGGACAGTAGCGCGTTGCTCGGACGTGTCTGATTCGATGCCAAATGGTATACATGAAGTAGGAGACACATTAATTGTCCATCGACCTGTGTCAATAAATGTATTTCCAATACTTGTTTGACTATCGTCCTTGGGCAACACCCGATAGCATAAATCATACTTCATAAAGACGCTCCGCAAAGGAGTTCAAGAAGCAAAAAATTCGAACATGAACCAGTCCGAGAGTAGTCTGAATCGAGATTCACGATCCACGAAGGACACGCGAGCCACGAAGTGAACTCAAGGACGAACCAATCCCATTGTAAAATAGCATAATCAGCCGCCGCACCTCATACGCAAGGAGTTGTAGTCTCCGGTCCGGACAGCGATGGAGGGCAAACGTTAACGTTCACCAGAAGAAGAAGAAGAAGAGACCATAGGCAGGCGGATCAGGCGTTGGCGCCCGACAGCATTTGTGAGCGCTTTGTTGGTAGGTGAAGGCGCGATAGCGATGACTGGCTGGTTATCAACAATGTATACCAGTTCGCCCAATCCCCGCAACGCCTTTCAAAGCTTTCAATTTCGCCCTCCTCCGCTATACACAGGATCTTCGGGATATGAAAAGTGAAGCTACTTTTCTGGTACGTCGGGCAGCTGATTACAGCTGGGCTCTGCTAGAGCCAATCGAGGAGGATTGGAATACTCAGACCTTAGCCCGCTCAGGAATTTGGATGCATGAAGCAGCCCTGTGCGTGTTGAGCATTCGTGGCTTTCGAGCTGGTTGAGGAGAAGAATGGTTTTGAAGTCCGCTGGATCCTTTGTTCTATGCACAAATTAAAAGCAAGTAAGCAACTCCAAAGCGACTCTGTCATAAGCTTGTGCTTAATAAATACTCACAAATGGCACTGAAGCCCTGCCTCCATTTCTACGTATCGCAGCCTGGGAGAGGCGTCACTCGCGAAGTGAATTCCGTGGCAACTGCAAATGGCAGGTACACAAGCGTAAACTGTAGAATGTGTAACACATTTATTTAAGACAAATTTCACGATTTCCAGTGTCAACTTTCAGTCATTAGTACAAGGCGACAATTCATACTAGGGGTCGGCGATGCCGACTTACACCTTGCTTGATCCGAGCTGATCCTATTTATTTCTCTTTGTTCATGTTGTTAGTACAAGGCGACAATTCATATAGTTCTGTTTACATCGCCACACCTCTCATCAACCTCGACAACGTGAAATCGCTCGAAGAGTTCATAAACCCTTCTTTACCATCTTCTCCATTAACATGTACCCTGGCATCGATCTTGAAAGCCCTTGTTTCCGCTCGCTGAAACAGTGCGAAGGGAATTGGAATCCAGAAGCGCATGTACCACCCGAAATTACCATCCCCGTCCATGGTAGAACACCATGGGACATCCCCAATATGAATGCCTCGAGACAGATCAGGCGTAGGCCTATCATTCACGTAGCGTATCGTGGCCCCATCATAAAATGTCCTGAACGCGATTTGGCGGTGGAACTTGTTGGAACCATTTATTGCCACTGTGGTGCAGACGAGATGGGCGATTGTGACGTCCGGAACAACCAGGGGATCGAAATCGTTTGTAGAGGTACATGCAATCAGGAGTTGCGCTGGGAAGATGAAGAACGCGCTACGAGATTGAAAAACATTGAGCACAGGACACTGGCATATAGTAGTATATTAACTCACCTCTCGGGCGCGTCCCACGTCGTGACGTGGCGTTCGTGGCAGCGGACCTTCATAATAAGATCTTCCAAGGCATAGTTTGCCGGCGTATCGTCGACTGTAGCCTGTGAGGCGGGCTCTAGTTCTCCAACATCGCCGAAATCGAAGGCAACCTGAAAGATAGCGAAACGCTGGAGAATGCGAGAAGTAATGCTCTCGATGTCCGGTTCCGCACTATCCTCCACTCTAGAAGACGCTGACCGTTGAAGTTTGCGAGCGCCTGGTTTCGTTGAAGGTGGCTTGGTCGGAGATGCTATAGGGCTCTTGGCTGTATGCTGAGAAGTCGTCTTGTGAGGAGCCACTGTCTCAGACGCGCTTAAGGGTCGACGAACGGCTCGGACTTGGAGGGGACGGGTTGTGTCAATCGATGCGGAAGACGACTTCCTGTTGAGAGTAGAGGGTTTCTCCAAGATGGGGCCACTCTCGTCTGATGCGAAAAGGCTCGCTAGATTCGAACTTGACGGAATGTGATAGATCACACCATCCTCTTTCTTGAACCGTCTGAGAGTACGCTTCGTGTGCGCACTGTCGGTCGCTGCAGAGCAGTTGACAACTGTATCGGCCGGTTGGTTGTAGGTAGTACGAGATCGAGTATCAACAACAGGGGACATTTGGAGGAGCAAAGTCGTAAGTCTGGGTGCAATTGGAAGAGAACATCAAGTGAGCTAGAGCTTATATAGGAATTTAGCCACTGTGGAAAATAGCTTGGTCCACTGCCGACGATGCCACCTGTGGACAATCTTGTGGCGACATAATGAAGCTACACGCAAAGTTGCACGGTGTGGACAACTTGAAGCGGCAAGCCATTGTAGCCCAGCCCATCACGTGTTTAGGCTACCTCTAACTTGGTCAGAAAGTCAGGGAATTGGACACTCTGGGGCCAAAGTCTGGGGCGGACTCTGGGGCCAGAGTATGGGGCCCATCGGCAAGTCCGGCAGAGACCAGCTGAGGTTAAATTTCATCGCTCACGAAGCCTTGCATCACGACAAGTACTATTTGCAGGTACTGGCTAGGGCTGCACTAGCATATTCTGACTAACAAGCAATCTTGCCGCTCAGTTCATCGATCGCGATAACAACACCATTGGACTTGCACTATGGGTAGCCATCAACAACAATATTCAATACTACGCCAGGACCTCGGTTGGGCTGGAGCCAAGTCGACCCTACCATATTTGCGAACTACAAGGACGTGATGCAGGCGGTCATCAATGAACGAGTTTGGTTGGCTCTTGTCGGTAAGTCACCCCTCTGTGCGTGTTGCATCTTTGAGCATTCATATTCCCTAGTTGAGACGAACGCTACTGATAAACTGGCTGCCGCGAGGCAAACTGGCACCTCACTAGCACTGTCCACTATACTACTGTGTGTAGCGTCAACCCACGCATGCCACACGGCCGCTAAACCTATGTCTATAGGCTCGTCATGAAGTCATGATCGGCATTGCCGTCACTCCAATCTACAGCAGCCTCCTTGGGGAGATCTTGTCGTCTCTCGCTACTACAGCAATATTTCACGCAAATCTATGCGCAGGTCCAGGCCAATGAAGCTGCCTTGCAACTAATAGCACAAACCCTACAAACGATTTCTCCTGGCATCGGCTGGACCGCTGTTGACCTTCGGCCATTTGAGTGGGCACAAACCTTGATCTGTCAGTGCTGAGCCACCTACATACTTGCCCTATGTAGCAATATTCATTGATTCCCGTGCTTGCCACCTTGAAGTATGTGTGAACCATGATGTCAATGGGCGCATCATCCCACCTGAGTGCAGCGCTCCGCCATACATTTGCTTATGCGGTACGTATGTCAACCGCAAGATATTCAAGCTCCGACTGAAACAACCACGCGCCCCAGACTCTGGCCCCAGAGTCCGCCCCGGACTTTGGCCCCAGAGTGTCCATTTCCTGGATGCCCTCAACTTGGTCTTCCGGGTTCCGGGTTCCGAGTCCCGACGCACAAGTTTCTGAGAGTCTAGGCTGTCGTAGACACATGACATTAGTGCACATGCTTGCCAGAACGGCAGTCCATCGATCATCAGTCCTACTGCGAACCATGTCGTCAAAAGCATATGTCGTGCCCATTGACCCCAAGAATCCTGCAGGAAATGTTGCTCCAGGTGTTGATCCAGCAACCTTGTGGTCTTCACTTCCTCAGACGCAGAAACCTGCGAAGGTTGGCACGTCCCACCTCTTTTATGGGACTCCCGTGCTCGATGTAACTGCACTTGTGTCACTTGGTGAAGGGTTTGACTCCAAAAATGGTGATGTAAGACGAGAGATCGTCCGCAAGGCCGTTGGCAGTGGTGTAAAGAGTGTCAAGGGACTTGGAGATGGTGTTTCCGAGGCTGTTATCGATGGATCAATAGATCCTCATGCTGCTGGTAAGATATTTTGATCTACACATTGCCTCATCTGAAGTACTTCCCCAAGCTGTTGCTGCTCACTTGGCGCTATACAACTTCTCGCTTAAAACGTCACCTCCATCGGCGTTCGACCCACGGGGCACCTCTGGCGTGCCGAAGAAACTTGATATTTCCACGAATGTCAGCTCTGCTGACTGGGACCGTGGTGTCATCTATGCGAATGCGCAGAACCTTGCAAGAACAGTGAGTTCATGGAATGGACTGGCCTTTTGATCCGCGTGGGAGAATATAACCAAACCTCCATAGTTAATGGAACTGCCCGCGAATATGATGACTCCTACTGTACGTTCGTCTTTGAGCTATTCGGGTAGTTGAACTGAAATCACTTCAAGGCATTCTGCGCGCGCGTCCAAGCAGAATTCAGCGGCATCCCTAATGTGGAGATTATTGTTCGTGACGAAGGTTGGATTTTTATAGGTTCTTCTAATGTATATACTAATGCCTCAACAGCTTGGGCGGCTGAAAAGGGCATGGTATAATTTTTACACTCGATGTACGGTCGATATTGACATGTTCTCATGAAGCGCACTTTCCTCTCGGTAACTCAAGGGACCGATGAACCAGCCAAGTTCCTCGAGATGTATGCATGCTTTATCCTTTTTTTCTGCAGTGTCATTGACAATCTAACATCCATCAAAGTCACTACAAGGGCGCCCCTTCAAAAGACGCACAACCACTTGCTTTCGTGGGCAAGGGCATCACTTTCGACAGCGGAGGAATCAGTTTGAAACCTTCAGCAGTAAGACCTTCGCTCTTCAACTTGGAGGTGTTTTGCTGACCATATCTAAATGTATATAGGGCATGAAAC
The DNA here is from genome assembly GCF_016758775.1 of Suillus clintonianus. NCBI lineage: Eukaryota > Fungi > Basidiomycota > Agaricomycetes > Boletales > Suillaceae > Suillus > Suillus clintonianus. The sequence continues at coordinate 16,634 of NW_024539385.1, forward strand.
TGATGCGCGGCGACATGGGTATAATCCGTTGAACTAACTTTGAAAGTGGCCATGCTAACTGAATTATAGGCGGGGCGGCTACAGTCGTTTCGTCTCTACTCGCCATCGCTCAGCTTCAACTCCCGTACGCTGGTGTCCTCTTCGATCTGCGCCCATTCTTATGTATCCTGGTTGCAGAATCAATGTTGTCGCCTTCACTCCGCTTTGTGAGAACTTACCCGGTCCAAAAGCTACCAAGCCAGGCGACATGTGAGTTATAGCACAGTGTTTTTTATCTCTTAAACTGACCTTCTGTCAGAATCTACGCTATGAATGGCAAATCCGTCGAAGTCGACAACACGGATGCTGAAGGCCGTCTAGTTCTAGCTGGTGCGTACACTTGCTATCCACTGACGAATTCTAACTTTTTCAAAGACGCGTTGTACTACGCATCAACCGAGTTCAAGCCGCACACGGTCATCGACGTTGCCACTCTCACTGGGTTTGTATTCATCGTTTGCACTTGCCAGCTCGAATTTATTTTGTGATCGATAGGGCTATGGATATAGCACTGGGCGAGATCTACACCGGTGTTTTCACGGTACGTCATTTCATTGCTGCCCACCGACACGTCGTTGACCAAACTCTGGTATTAGACCTCCGATGCTCTTTGGAACCGCCTGAAGGTTGCTGGAGAGAGCGAGTACGATCGCTTCTGGCGCATGCCCCTCGACGAGGATTACGGCCCACAGATCTACTCATCAAACGCTGATTTGTGCAACGTCAGTCACCTATCTTGATGCGAGCGTTGCATAAACTTGACGTTGTCTTTTCTTTTTTAGACGGGTGGGAAACCAGCAGGTGCATGCACTGCTGCACTGTTCCTTAAGGCGTTCGTGGATGGCATCGAGGCCACGGATGGACAAGAGCCCTCTGTCCGATGGGCTCACCTTGATATTGCTGGGACTATGGAGGTAAGAACTTGCTCGTTTATTCGAAATCTAGTTCAGGACAATGCCGTGGGCACAATTACGATCTGAACAACGACGTTGTTCGCAATGCGCCATTTATCCTCTCCATCTTTAGTTCAGATTGCTGATGACTTCATTCTAGTTCACGCGCCCAACACCATACCAAGAGACAGGAATGACTGGGCGTCCTGTTCGGTAAGTTGTTTTAAAACAATATTTAGGAGATACGTTTATCTAATATCATCGTGCAGTGCACTGGTAGAATTTGTCAGAGGTTTCTCGACCCAAGGATGAGAGAGATATCCGCAAAGATGTGCTACGCTAGGCCTCTATTTTGCAAGACGTCAATGACCTTAATGGTGGAATCTGTGTGCGCACTGCGATGGAACATCTGACCGAATGAATACTTGATTTATGTGAACTAATAACTGTCCCGTGTTTTTGGGACTATGCATTGATCACCAGTGTAATCAACAGGGCATCGATACATGGTCGTGTAAGAAGTACCAGCTACTATGTCTATAAACGGTGCGTTCAACGTATTTCAGCAATGCAACGTCGACGGTACTGTGGTACTCCTCCCTCCTGGAGACCGATTCATCGAAGAAACCTGGGTGAATGTTGTCGTTCTCTTTGTCCTCAGGAAATAGTCGTGGCAGGCAACTGTCTCCCCCAAGTGATTTCAGAAGTGAGTATGAGTCGATCACTCCCGCATGCATGCATAAGCGTTGGTGGCATCACATAAAAGACGACGGCTGTGATATTACATTAATGCTGATGGGTTCAATTATACGAAATACAACGACGAATACATCTTTTGAGACAGTCACAAACTTTAGCGGCGATTAAGACAGACAGGGAGCACTTAAATTCAACCAAAGGTCACGTAGCTTGACTATTTCTTTTCTTCCTCCTCTGGACTCTTTTTGAAGCCCTGCGACGTTTAACGGGTGCACGTTCTTCAGCTGGCAATGAAGAGAGATAGAGGTCCGTGCCACCCCCTGTCGGGACGGGGGAAATGACCTGGATATCAACCTCGCCATATTGAACCTACAATTTCGTTACATCAAATCATCGCTGTATTCATAATAAAGGACACATACCCACGTCACAGTAAGCCGATCTTGTTCCAACAATAAATTGAAGCCACGTGAGTCCGAAAAATGTGTATGACAGACGACCGCAGTGTAAGCACGATTCGAGAAGATAGTGTCTTCAACGAAGCACGACTGAGCTACCCGACCCGGCTTGCAAATGCGAAGATCTAGTGAGTCGGGATCGTCGAAACTTTCCAAACGAGCTGTAGTTCGTTTATTGAAGTCCCAAATGTGCACGTAGAAGTAATCCTCGAGTTGTTCCAGTCTTTGACCAGGCTCGGGAATACAATCTTGGGGAAGAGCATAGGCCATTTTGCTGCCGAACACGCTGATTTGGTGGCTCTCGTGATGCGGAAAGCAGTGCGTGTACTGAGGTCCCCAATCCGACCAGGGAATGTCGATGGGCATCTCTGACTCGGAGTGCAAAGCCAAGTCAGAGACGATGACCATGTCGATGACTAGGATAACGCTCCCTGCTGAAGAACGAGCCTCTAAAACCATGATTTGTGACTCCAGGGAGGGCACGTAATGGGGCATAAGTTCTGGGCGAGCCGCTGTGCCATGGAATGATAAGGGGACATGAACAAACATCTGTGGAAAGAATGTATGGCTGCTCTTAGGAAGACAACATGTAATTCGGCACTGAGGCGACCCATCAAGCCCTTGCAACGTATACAAGGACATGAAGCCTTCTGAGCTGACGAAAACAATCTTCTGTTCGTCAACTACACGTATATGAATTTCCTCGAGGGGACCTGGTTGACGGAAAATGTGCTGCTTACACTGAGCAACAAAATTTTCAAAAAAAAAAAAAAGGAACTTACATTACTCGCGTGTCCCCTCCTCCAATCAATGACTTGTATGAACATGCCAGGCAATGGTGTCTCATCTGTTTCCACTATGTGATAGAAGACAAACACACGATCACCGCAGATTTCAGGCTCTCTTTCAAAACGAGCAAAATAATCACCAGGTGCATCAAAAGTTTGTTTGCACTCAACCAGCACTCAGATGCGGACGCTGGGATGAAGCCAGCCGAAACTCCACTAGAGAGGCGCGGTGGTCTTGTCCGGCATCGGTCACAGTGAAACTATGAGGCCAAGGTAATAGGGCCATAAGATCCTGCAGAGGGTCGAAGGTAAAAAGGCCCAGAAGCAAAGATTGAGGAAATAAATCATCCTTAGACCAAGTCTGGGAGAGTTTGGGATTCGTGTTACAGTCACGAATGACGAAATCGTGCATTTTCCCCCACCAAAGCCCACATTTCAATGATTGAATCGGTGGTATGTATTTCGCGGGCATTGAATATAATGGCTCGGCAGCATAGAACGATGTTTCAAAAACAATGTTCGCAGGGAAGTCAGACCGCCACAAAGATGCCAATTTCTTGAGTGAGCACATCTTTGAGGAAATGCCGAAGGACTCGGAGTCCATGGTAGCAATCTGAGTACTAATGAGGCCTTGAGCATAAAGTTCAAGCTTGTATTGGATGTCAACAGAATTCCGGACCACGCCCGAAAAAAATTTGCAGGTCTAGCATAACCAAAAGTTAGCCCAGGAGGAAACACAGAACCGCGAGAAATAGCGGACCACGGCACAACGACTAACATCCCTCAGGGTAAGGAGAGGATCAGGATGTAATATATGAGCTCGATAGGAAGCGACAAGAATCCAGTCGCCGTCATCATGGTTGTAAAAGAAGAAAAGACTTCGACTTGTACAATTTTAGGAGGTAAAGAGTCCTAGGGGCGGATCGGCAGGTCAACCGGTTTTCAAGCTCCGCTCGCCCGTTGTCGAGCATCCGAGGACCACTCGGAAGTTTGTTGAGCATTCACTGAAGTCTTCATATGACCGGGACTAAAGCTGTCCTTTCTACCCAAGAGCCAGGTACTGTATGGTACGGCCCATATACTAGTACTCTGACGAGCAAAACTCTCAAACCAAGGCATTATGCGAGGTGTGGAACTTTTCTTTCTGTCAACTGTTACCTGAGTCGTCGTATATGTAGCTCCTTCCCCACATCAAACTAAACCAGAGGGAACACAGCCTCTCAAATGGTTTCGATAAAGAGGGCAGGCCCATCATCTATATGCGCCCTGGTCGCAAAGATACCGAAACCAATCCTAGGCAGTTAAGACACCTCGTCTGGTAGCTGCACGACCTTTGTCCTCTCATTCAACATCAACTCGTAGGAGTGCAAGGACCGTGCAAATGACTTGATTCCCCCAGGACAAGAGTTGCTGGTTATCCTCGTGGACTACAGGACCACGACGCCTCGCAACAACCCTTTGTCGCAAACCTCTCGCCGATGTCGCTTATTTTCTAACGGCATCTTACCGTTCTTGGTCCTGCCACCTGGGACAAGGAGCGTTATATCATGTATCTGCGTAGGAGCATGACTTTATGGTATTTTTGTCCTTTACATGAGATATGACTTGAGTTCGTTACAAAGTCACAGCTGGACTCCTTTGGAGGCACTTTTGATTTTAAGTTCGATTCCGAAACATATTGGGAGAAATAAGTGACACGAGTTCTACCGTCATCAGTTTTTTTTTGTGGCATTGCCGAAGATGACATCGATGACACCCGATCAGAAGGCTATTTTGATGAACCAAAAGTGTCCATGCAGACTGGCGAGGGAGGGTCGTAACCTTCATGTGAGCACCAGTTACATCGTTGCGCTGCAAATCCACGAATGAGACATCACAAACAGTGATATAACGCACCTCTCTACCATGTGCGTAAGGAACAAGTGATAACCCGTCCCTTGCCACCCCAAACGTGCTCTCCCTCATCAATATCCTCAAAAACCCGCCTGAAGATCCCATCGCCAAACGGTCTTCTCATGTCAGATTCACTGAGCATTTACCGGTCATACGGAGAGTAGGATAGGAATCAAACGTTCTGTTGGTGACCCTTCAAGCTCATGGACGGCATCAGAATTATCCAGGTTGCTGGAGCGAGGGGTTGCGTTCCATGATATGCGAGGCCAGCGAAGGATACCTCTCCACCGAGCACAGGTGCCGGTGCGAATCATGGACGCTTCATAACCAATTTTCAAACGCATTTTCAGCTCACAGGTGGACCGCGTCCATTTCCCACCAGCAGGTATTTGTATTATTTGCGCATTCAATCTCCTTTGTTCCTCGGTCTCTGTTTCAAATTTCGCTTTCTATACCCACCAGCGGGCATGTCCAGTATGATCCCACGAGCGATGATCGATCAAGCGGGCACATTCGAGAGTCTGCTGAGCGATCTTTCCAATGACGTCGTGCATCAATTCAACACCGGAAAGCCCGCTACCTTGGATAATAAAGTCGTGTACTAGTATTTCATCTGGTTTCTTGAGAAGACGACGGATCAATGTGACACGCTCCGCTTGAGCAAGAATGATCTACACAGAACCATGACCTTCTCAGCGGGAGGCAGAACTCCAGGGGAAAAAAGAACGCACCTTCGATGCAGTAGAAAGTTTGCCTAGCGCTATCTTTGCGTATGAATGTACATATACGTTGATTGGCTCGCTACCACGCTGGTTACGAGGCAACCCTTTGCCCAGCCAGGATGTTAAATAGATCATTTGAAGCTATTCTTGTGGTCTTGAACACTGCGTACGCCAAGTTCGTAGTTAGTTTGTGTCAACATCATACTGTTTCATCCTCAAATTGAAATTTCTGCATTGGCTGGACCAGCACGAAGCACTTCATCACTGGGAGCTTTTGCGTCCTACTTCGTTAGTAAGGACGATCATCGTCTGCGACTGTGACAAACTGATCACACATCATAGTACCGCTCAGCAAGCTAAATCACCAGCAAATGGATATACACCCTAATGCCTGTAAAAATACACTCTACAACCCTAATCATCGTCCGTGATGTCATTACAATACCATTGGAAAAGTCAGTCTAACAGCAGAAACACAACCGACCGCTTCCGTGCTCTCCAGTATCAATCTGCGCTACTGTGGGTGGTCGTTGTGAATCGGGATTCGGTGAAGGAGGAGGAGAAACATAATCTTCGTCACGAATCCATTCATCGTCTTTGGCAGGAGCATCTGCTGAAGCATTCCGCTGTAAACGGGTGCGTGAGATCTAGCAAACAGTCAGTGAAAATGAACTGCGCGAACCTCTTTACCCTGTGCGAGAGGGACCTCGACAATAGCCGGTGATGCCCGACCTGTCCGAATGGGCCACCAGGATTGGGTGGTGGGTGGTACTGGTGGGGGCCGGGACTAGAAAATGAAATATGAGTCGAATATGTGAATATGGCAGTCCTCACTCACGTCATCGTATAGATTTATATGTGAACGAGGTAAGGGCGCTGTAGCAGGAAACTGCAAGCGGGCCGTCGAGTCAATTGTACTGAAGCAAACAGATAAAGGAAACATACATCCAGGGGATTACGAAGCTCGTCATTCCGAATAGGACGAACAGCGTCCGGATGGAAGGAGGGCAGGAGTTTGCGTAGAAAGCGGGGGAAAAGTGTGTTCCTTGTAGGTGGAGGTCTTGGCGGGCGGGGGATAGGAGATATAACAGGCAATATCACTGGTTTACGGCGACGAGTTGCGTCGGACTGTAATAAGGGATGGTGTGGTGTAAAGGAGAAAAATAGCAGGACCACGTACGTTGAGTAGCTTATCGGCGAGGCGTTGACGTTCGGGTTTACTGATCTGTAAGAAATTTTAGCACATGACTGATGAATGTATGCGGGTGAATACGTACACTAGCGAGGATGTTGAGTGGAATGTTGCATATATATATATTGCTATCCTCAAAGGTAGTGTAAGCCAGTTGGCGTGAATCAGGCGAGAGGATGAGGGTGAAGGGTCTGTGGATGTCGAATGAAGCGAGTAGCTGGCGAGACTCGAAGGACCAGAGCTTGGTGGTGCCATCGAGAGAAGCACTGGCGAGAAGGGCACAATCAAATGAGAGTGATAAGCCGTGAATTGAGTTGGCGTGCCCTTTGAAGGAATCTCCGATAATCTCCAACGTCGACGCGTCAAATTCATAGATCGGAGTGTCGTCATCCTTGAAGCTGAATGCGGCAACAATGGATTTGTCTTTGGTTGTCCAGAAAACCGGCTCAGGCCAAGAATAGCGTTGAGTAGATATACTTCTAGTGACATCCAATTTCTGTGTTTGGACGTCCCACACTTGAAGGCACCGCGCGTGTGACAACACCGCCAGCTTCTTCGAGTTGTTTGAGAATCGAAGTCCCGGGCCCGGGTTGAAATAATAATCATTACTAATTTCGAATGGACCAGCCAGGAGTTCGCCCGTGTCCAACCTCCATATCAGCACGATAAAACCGAACGATGTGTCCGTGGAGATGAGAATGAAACCGGCTAGCAGCGTGCTGTCCCCGGAGATGTCAATGGACCAAACATAGTCCAATCCATCATAAAATGTTCTCACGTTCCCCGTCTCAACCTCACGAACTTTGAGCTTCCCACCACCAGTGACAACCCATTGACCATTCCTTGATACTTCCACTGTTTCCACACCATCCTCACAAACCTCCCGAGCTTCCTCAATTTCCTTACCCTCCCGCAGGTCCCATCGCCGAATGGTCTTATCCTGTGATCCGCTGATCATTTGCTTGCCGTCGAGCAAATAGGAAATGGATGAAACATATTTCGACTCGTGATGCCTGCCATCCGGCCAGATATAAACATGTGGTTCATGACCCTCCAAGGTCATCACAGGCGTCAGATTCGATTTGTTTGCTGCTTTACCGGGCCGTTTCGAGCTGGAAGCCATGACGGTTGTATCCGCAGACAGGTTGGTAAGTATGACGATTATGTTCAGTGAGTCGTCCTCGTGTGCGGAAGGCCTGACGTTGCCAAGCGAGTGTTACAGTGTCGAGAACCGCTGCACTTTCCCTGGTTGAACCAATCATCAGTTCATCAGCGCAGGATGCTCAGATGGAGGGTATTCACGTTACCAGGATGCGAGCAACGGCTTGAAGAGCGATCGTTTGATGGTGTGTGAATCTCTTTATATCTCCCTGTCTTCATGGCTGTGTTATACAGCATGTCCTTTTTTAACTGCTCCTTATCGGCCCGGACTCAAACCTACCTGTTCCTTCACCGTAAGTTTGATAACACAGCTAGAAGATGATACTAGCGAGCGCGGTAATAATCTGATCAGTCTCATTTGTCGTAAACCTCACAAATGCTATGACAGACACCCCATCCTGTATTCTTCGTTTACACTGGCTCATCTTACATGTCATTCGCAAAGTTAAATATACTGCGATGTATGCAATGCGCCATGCTCGAGTTAATACGAAGGAACCGATCATTCACGATGACCTACACCGAAAGAAAGGAATCAAACCAAATTAAATCAAGAACTCCTCGACACGACAAGCGCTTGTGCTACAAGTTTGATAGCAAGTCAAGAATCATAGCAGAAGGCCACTTACATACTCATCGGTTTTGATCTGGATCGATGCAGACGGTTCGTGTGAGTGGAGGTCAAGCAAAGCAGGGTCATAACTTTCATCATGTACCCAGTCATCATCGTGGCTGTGAGCAGCAGCTGCAAATCCACGTATGAGACATCGCAAACAGCAATAAAAATGTAGTTGGCGCACCTTTCTACCACGTGCATAAGGAACATCTACGATAAAAGGCAAAGCATCATCTACACGATGGTGGGCTAGGCAAGTTTGAAGGTGGTAGGAATTCTCCGAAGAAATAGAATGGAACTACATGCATTTACGAGAAGTAAACAAAGTAATTGTTCCAGGTATCAGGGCTCTCCGGCGTGTAAAGTATGGTGCGACTTACATGGGAGGATACATAGGAGGATGGGTGGGTGTACCACAATTCGAATACCATCCACCGAGAACGAGACTGAGCGAACAGCATCAGTGTGCCCCCGAAAGTACTGACTCAATAAATGCCCAGTCAATTTACTCCACAGCCGCAGTGTGATCGCGCGAACCGGACACGGTGCGAGTCCGAGCCTCATCTGGTGAGAACGAGACTAATAAAACCTCTACAGTGTGTCCCTCAGTAAGGGCTCATCCAATAGCTGGCCCGTCACTTGATTCCACAGCCACACAGTGTGATCTTTTGAAGAGACGCGATGGAAGTACCGTCCGGTAAGAACGAGACCGAGCAAACCGCTTCAGCGTACCCTGGAAGGGCCCAGATGATAAAGTAAGTGCTGGGAGCGCGAGCCTCGGCCAATGGTAAGAGAGACTGATTATTCCTGTAGTACGAATCTAGTAGCGCGAGCCTAGAGGTAAAGTACCAGTAAACATCATGTAGTGTAGAGTAGAAATAATATACGCACTTCAGTCAATGGTAAGAGAGACTGAGGTGCGACGACGGAGTTCTGTTATCTTAAGTATGAGAATCGCAACCAAGTAAGTGACAGTCGCTGCATCCCATAGCCGCACAGTGTGATCTTTCGAGCTAGATGCGATGCGAGTCCCATCCGGTGAGAAAGAGACTGAGCAAACCCGATCAGTGTGCCCCTGAAAGGGCGCACCCAATGGCTGCCCCGCTACTTCATCCCACAGCCGGACGGCGTGATCGTCCGAACCAGATACGATGCGAATACCATCTGGTGAGAACGGGACAGGCGGGACAGGATTGTCCCGTCGCTGCATCCCACAGCTCCACAGTCTTATCCCCCGAACTAGATACGATGCAAGTACCATCCGGTGAGAATGAGACTGAGTGGACCACTTCAGCGTGCTCCTGGAAGAGCTCACTCAATGGCTGCCCCGTTGCCGCGTCCCACAGCTCCACATTGTGATCGCCTGAACCAGACACGATGCGAGTGCCATCCAGCGAGATTGAGGCCGACCTAACCCGATCAGTGTGCTCGCTGATCACCTTCTGAACAGCCGTCCCGTTCAAATCACGGCCGGATTCCAGACAGAAGCTATTTGAAAATCTTGCCGCAAATGTGGTAGCTATGGTGGACTTGATGGGTGCTGATAGATACAAATGCGGCGTGCTGTCCAATATCATGCCACCAAAGACTTGGAGGAATTTCTGCACATCCATTATGGTGGACCACATATCTTCGTATTCAGAATGGCCCTGTAGTTTGTGTTTGTGAGCAGTTCATCCGACGTTGACTTGTAGGCATGTACTCACCTTCAGCCACAGAGCAACGCGGGGAAGCACCGTTACTGTGCCGCTGATTGCATTGAGAAGGCCGAGTGCTTCAAACCAGAAGAGTAGCCGCTCGTCGTCGAATAATGATCTCATTGCATTAGCGAGCTCCGTGTCGAAGTCCGTTGCTTGTACGTGCTCAGCCCAAAATCGACAAGAATAGGACAGATGTGGGGGGACGCATGTTTTGACTCGTTGAGGCAGCTCGGTGTCTTGGGAATTAGGGATGTACGAAGACTTTAGATTACATATGTTGAAGCAAAGGCCATGTTCCATCACTCGAAGTGATGCAAAAGCAAGGTCCCGTTGTACGTCGGATACCTCGACGAAAAAGTCTCCGCTGGATGATTTGTCTGTCAGGAAGTCGCGGAAGGATGCATGAAGAGGTCGGATGACGGAACATGAGTTAGTGGTGCCGCTGAGCAGGGATCCCATATGTTTTATAATGTCCATGTTGTCATGTTTGCTTCGGTCTGGAAAGTAGCTCCGCATGGCATTGAGGGAGTCGAAAGGGAGCGGTTCAGCTGTACCAAGTATCTGTCCCATCACGGAACGAAACCCTGCTAGTGCTTCTTCGTACTCGTCATCGTCGTATTGATCCCTGTTCATAATTTCTTTCAAAATGGTCTGATAGATATCATGCAACAGGTTTTTCTGCTTCCCTGCACTGCGGTTCATGACAGCATCGAAGCGAGGCATTTTACGCACACCGGCAGGGGTATCTTTGATGTATCTGCAGGCTAGACACGCCCACTCGAAGAGTCCATCGGCTTTTGCAGCGAGGGCTGCAAGATGTGTGAACTGAAACTCTGGTAGCTCTTTTAGCTCCTCGGATACGAAGGCATAAATGTCGCGCTCCACGACTGGTGATGGAATATCGTCCATGGACAACCGTAGAATGTGACCAGCACCTTCAAATTCCTTTTCGATATCGTGAAGCGGGCGAGAGGTGACAAGAATCCGAAAGTTGGACGGGAGTTCGGTGATTTGGGGAAGTCCTTTGTCCTGAAGTCTACCGGCAAGTATGCGCAGAAGATTACGCCGGGTCTCTATTCCGCCACTCTCATCCAATGCCTCAATCACGACCAAGACAGGCCCTACACTTGACGCAGAAAACTTCCTTAGCGGGTTCATCAGAAGCTTGCGCCACTGCTGGATAATGTCCGTGGTGTTCTTGAGCGAGTTTGCATCCTTGACTGCATCCGCCAACGCTCGTTTCATCCCCGGGTCACGGTCAGCAAGGTCGCGCGCGATGGTGGAGAAAATCTTTTCATGGCGATGGTCTGCTTCTCTATGCTTGTCGAAACAAAAACATGAACCAAGCCCTCCCGTATCGTTGAACCAGTTGGCAATCGTGTGGGCGATGGCTGATTTGCCCTTGCCAGCAGGGCCAGACAACCACATTACACGCGGAACAGCATCTCCACTGCTGTTGATCCATTCGGTGATTTGGGATAGAATGTCCACGCGAGTGCCTGACAGACATTGCTTCGCAGTATCTAGTCCCGCGCCCCCTGCATAAGTCATACCGCTGAGATCGAGTGTTTCACCTTCAATGGTATGAGTAGATATAAAGTCGGAGGCACGTATGAATCCTTACCCGCAAATTGGACAAATATAGCGACGTCCCGATCAGCTTGATCCCGAAATTGTTGCATGAGCCCATCCAAAGCATCGTTGTACTGTGTGATCATATCATCTGTTTCCGCGACAAAGTTTTTGCCAGCTCTCATCCCTACGTCCATGGTCTAAGATTCATCTATGAAATGCAAAAATTCTACGACTCACAAAAGCTCTTCGTGTCTGAGTAATCCCTGATGAAACGGGCACACTCGAGAGTCTGCTGAGCGATCTTTCCGATGACAATGCGCATCGATTCAACCTTTGAAAGACTGTCTTCTTGGATAATGAAGCCGTAAACTTCATCTAATTTCTTGAGAAGACGATGGACCGATGTGTCGCGCTCCGCTTGAGCAAGAATCATCTACACAGAACCATAACTTCTGAGCGGGAGGCAGGACTCCGGGCAAAACAGAACAAACCTTGGATGCGGCAGAAAGTACGCCCAACGCCATCTTTAGGTATGGATGGATCTATAACTTGATTAGTTCGCTAACAATCAAGGAGAGCGGCCCATACATTCGCGATCTCCTCGATGGCAGTGTCGAAAACTTTGAGGGGTTGGAGGAACGTGGTCTGGATATCATCTGCGATAGCGAGAACTGCTGGGGCATTTTGGGCCGCGGATGCCACCGAAGTGGCATGTTCCCCGAGTGATATCATGTTTTCCGTACCCTCACGGGCACTCCGAAGTTCAACATCAATTAATTGGGGATCAGGACCTTGCTCCACGACAGAAGTAGCAGCCTGAACCTGAGGACCGCCAAAATTTAGAGACGACAAGCAAATCATTTGACGAAAATACCTGCGAAGCAGGCTCCCCGGACAGCCCTTGGTTCATGGAGTCGCTAATAATCTTAGACGTGGTGGGAAACTTGTTGTCGTTGGAAGGATGGAGATCCAGCGTGTCCTGGGCGCCTCTAAGACAACTGAAGGATTGAGATAACGAGTTTGAGAACCTACCTCGACCTTCTGACCCAATGAAGCCCCTTCAAGTTCAACATCCTGCACCCCAGCAGTGCCATTGTGTGTGTGCATCAAACAATTCTGCACAATCTCAGCCAGATTCAGGAACAATCAGCATTCGCGTCTACGCACAGGAAATTTTGGGGTCAACGCATCCTTCAATATCTGCAGGACTCCTCTACAAGGTTGGCTCTGGACGAAGAATGCATGAGAACAGCGATGGATTTTAAGAGACCACGTACCAAGCTTTCAACATCATTTTCGTGGCTGGATGTGCATGCTCCTGGAGGAGGATCTGGTCTATGGTCTTCACTCACCATAAGAGGTCGTAGATTGTGATTAGTGAGAGTGAAACAGTGGGGTTGAAAATTGAAGCAGTATGAGAAGAGAGCGGGCGTCTTATACTTTGGCAGAACTCCCAGGAGACTACGAGGCATAACCAACACACGCGCTAATCATTCAGCCAAACAACCTTATGGCGGCGGGTTACATTGTGTGCGCGTCACAACGCAAAATAATAAAGTATCGAGGGACGCGACGTGGGAAAAGTCGAGAGTTGTACAGTTCCTGCAGACAAGTATAAGGTCTGGTGCCGTCATCGGCCCTGACATACTCGTGATTGGAAAAGTGCCATCCCAGCTGTTCGAACTTCAAGCACACGATGAGACTTGCGCATGAGATGAGACCACGGAGCTGATGTTTACAAGCTAGTTCCACTGCAAGTATGTAGAACTGCGAGGCTGGTGCCATTGGACTCTGGAGTAATGGAGTCTGGACACTGAAGTTCATTGAGTATGACAGTTGACCAAGTGACGTGATGATTCAAACCTCACGTGGAAAGGAAGGTGCGTGCCGAGCCAGCGCCAAACAGCCTGATTGTGTTATGCCCGTCGCACATTCGCATAGATGCCTCCTCGATCACAGTCTGCAAAGCTAATATTCGTAGAGATGTCGGCACACCCGTCGTGTTCCACGCGTCAATTGCCGATGAAGGTGATGATTGGAGCGTGACGTCGTGTAGCGACCACGACTTGGGGCAGTAAGACACGGCAAAACGTAGTTCAGCCGAAGTTACCGACGCATCGATAATTCAGAAACGCGTCCCAAAAACCGTGCCGCTCTTCACAGCAAGTACTCCCAACGACTTTGCAGATGCATTTGCGGTATGGCATCACCAGTTTTGGAGTCAAAGCCCTCGCCGAGAGAAACAAGTGCACCGAGTGCGGGAGTCCATCAAAAAGGTGGGGTGTGTCGAGCTTGGCAGGTTTCTGCGCTTGAGGAACTTCTGAGGATAACAAGGTTGCTGGGATACTGGAGTCCATATAGGTTGTTGCAGCATTTCCTGTAGGTCGTACTGCGCAGGACCTCGCAAGAACACTGAACGGACGGCAAATTCCCGGAAAGGCTATCTGATCCGCGTCGGAGAATATAATCATTTGGTAGAACTTCCGCGAATATGGTATACACTGTACTCCCATCATGTGTTCGCCGTCGAGCTCTCTAGTTATTGGACTGATATCACTATGTCTAAGGCATTCATCCAAGCAGAATTTAGCTGCTCACTAATTCCAAATATAGAGATTATCGTTCGCGACGGAAGTCGGTTATCTCGACAGCTTGGGCATTGAGACGGACGCAACATGAATTTCACGCTCGGTATACGCTCGATGTATTCTCCTGCAGCGCACCTTCCTCCCTGTAACTCATCTCAAGGAACTAATCAACCAGCCAAGACCATCGCTTCTCAACTCCGAGTCGACGGTGTTTCACCCACCATATCTGAGCGATCATGCAGACAGCTGCAATCGTTTCATCTCTCCCTGTCAACGCTCGAGCGCCCAGCTCCAACTTGCGTACGTGATCGCTGCCTTCTTCCTGCGCTCACTCTTATCCTGATTGCAGTTTTGTTGTTGTTGCCATTACTCCGCTTTGTGTGTGAGAACTTGCCCTGCCTGGTGCAAAAGACAGATGCTGGGGGTCGTCTAGTTCTATCCGGTGCGTATCCTTGCTGTTTAATGATGAGTCCTGGAAACCTCTAACTTTCTCCAAGATACATCACACTACCCATCAACTGATTTCCAGCCGCATACTATAACCGCTCTCACCGTGTTTCTCTTAGCTTGAGCTTATGTACTGATAGGGCTATGAGGTGGGACGTACACCGGTGTTTAAACGGCACGTCATTGCATTGCCGTCCATCAAAACGCCGTTGACCAAGCTGTTCTTAGAGGAGTCAGACGCCTGATCCTGACTGGTGAGGTTTTCCCGTGATTCTCTTGTCCATTGGTCATGCTCTATACACGGAAGAAGTGGATCTCCCCCCGTTCTTATCCACATTACTATCTCCAGTAATTCAACGAGGACCTCACGTCTCCTCAACCCTGATTCAGAGATGTCGCTGTTTGTCAATCGATTTGGTTCCTCCCCGAGATGCGCTCATACGGTAGACCCCTTTGAGTTCCGCAGCACGCGCTATTACCAAGCTGTCAGTGTTACAGAGCGTATTTACGAGATCTGACGTGTCTTGTCTTGTCTATTGCCGTCGGGCGCATGGCGTTAGATAGTGAAGTTCTTGTCAGGGGAAATTCGGTGTTTGTGTGGATGCTTGGATGCTTAGACAGACATGAGACAACTGTGAGGGTACTCAGCGTGATGCATGCATCATCAAGAAGGAACAAATATATCCCTTCTTATGGTCTGACTAGGGGATAATATGATCTATGGGAGACATGACGCTCGAGAAGCGGTAGGCCAACATTAGCACATTCATCTTGTAGCGACCTCGCACCAACAAGCAAGCAAGCACAGCACTCGTTACTCGCCGCGATCGTCGGCTAACTTCGTCAGAACAATTCCCATGTCAATTCCTTCGCAAATCGTACAAGAACATGCGGCATCGACACGACTCACACAGCAAGAGTCATAGGAGAACGTATCACAGAGCACCATCTATATATTTATTTATTTGGAGTATAGCCAAGCAGGACACACGAGCCGATTTCAGAGCGCTGATGCCAATGCGTGAATTGAATACGACAATAACAGATACGAAGAAACTCACCTTTGTAACACAACCAGTCCCAGAAAATATTCCAGCATCCATGTGCTTTGACGCTCTCGATATCCCGATCTGTATAGACAATCCCGTCATCGCTCTCTCGGTCCTCTCTATCGACGTGAACTTGTTCATGTTCTTGTTGACCAACGGCTTCCTGGCGCAAAGGTGAAGTCATGGCCCTGGGGTAAGTGTGCCTGGCATAACTAGAAGCCTGAGCCGAGCCTTCCCCAGTCGACGCCGGCTGCGAATGAGAACTTTGCCTGGCATCATTGGAAGACTGACCAGAGCCTTTCTGAGCGCCAGTTGTCTTGCGTGGACGTGCAACTATAGTCCTCTGATAATTTTTCCTGACATGAGTTATTGAGCACGGATAGAATGGACGTACTCTTTTAGCTTGTGCGGTCGGTACGTCGACAATGTTAGGCGACCTTGTCTTGTGGGATTGGGGGTGACGAATGCGCGTCCATATGTCGCCAACAGGTAGAATACGCCGTTTCCGACCAGTGATTCTTTGAGAGGCCTGCTGCTGAGCGTCCTGTACAGTAGACTGCGTCTTGTGCGATCGAGGATGCCGAATCCGCTTCCAAATTTTGGGAAGAGGTAGGATACGCTGTTTCTGACCTGTAGTCTTTGGGGATGCCTGCTGGTGACCAGGGCTTGAGGAGGGTCCAAGTCCAAATCGTACCTAACAAATCAAGTTTAACGTATGCTTGAATTCAAATCTGGGATATCTTACAGCGCGACCTCTTGTACTACCAGATGTACGTGGTGGTTCATCGAAAAAACCCGTGTTGAGTCCTAGGGAACGTTGTTTTCCTTTGGCTCTCGGGGTAGTTATTGCAGGGAACTGTTGCACACCATCAGATAGTTTTTTTTCAACATAGACCTAGATCTCACATCAACAGGCCTACAACCAAGAATCTAGTTCACTTCGTTAGTAGCCGGGATTAAACATGTGGTGTGTCCTTGCCTCTTCTACTGAACGGATAATTAGCTTACAAGAGCCATCCTTCGAATCCGAGGGCACGCTCGAGGCCGCAAAATATTTGCTGTCAGGTGAAAATGCAAATGGATGTGTACATCTCATGTTGGAGGCAGGTAATTCGTGACCCTTGATGTCATAGAAATGAGTAGGGCGATCGACGTCGCCGTCAATTTCCAGCGCCAAAAGGTTGCCATCTGGAGAAGCCACCATGGCAAAAGGGATATCATCTTCACCAAGACCTTCAAAGCGTGCATCATCATGCTTCCCCGTGTTGATGTCCCATTTCCAGAAAGACCGGTCGCCAAATGCAAGGACGACTTGAGGACGACTATTCGGAATAATAGCGGCCTGAAGTAATGGTATATCTGGAAGTGCTATCTCCGCCATTCGTGCACACTTTGGTATCCCCCAGGCAACGCCCTCTCTTGTATCGCTAGTGATAAGGAGACTACTATCCATTGATAGAGTCGCCACGAAAATGGTTTGAGCAGCATTCGACACTGTTACTTGTTGAGTGACTACCCCGCTCCCTGTGTCCCACACGAGCAACTCTCCATCCCTCGATAAGCTCATTGCACGAGATGAGTCAGGAAGAAATCCTGCTGCGAGGATGACGTCTTTGTGCTCTTCAAATGGTGGTCCAAGAGGGTGGGACGAAGTGGCGTCCCAACAATACATTGTGTGGTCAGGCGATGCGCTCATGATTTTTTGTCCATCAGAAGACCATGCCACAGCAGTGACGTGTATGTGACGGTCTGCAAGCATTTGTAGTTGGTGCTCGCTCCTCGACGACATATCGGTGATGGTCACCCCCGAACGAGCAGTGCCGCTGGCAATCTTCTGACCGTCGGGGGAAAATGCCAGACATGTCAGAGCGTCCGCAGAGCTCATTCGGCGGGACTTTTGGGGAGTGCCCTTGCAGTAAATAACGACGGTATAAGTTGAATGACAATTACAAAATGGGTGGCATACACACTTACCTGACGTTGATTAACTTGATCTGAGACTGTAATGCACCGAGTTGTTCAAGAAATTGGCAGGTGGTGTATGGGTGTTGCGCTTGAGAGAAGATGGAGGCGTCAAAGAAAGGATTTAATTACGAGGTGGGATTGAAGCTTTACCCATTAAGATATATGTACACTAGGCGCACAGCCAAAACGGACACTTACGTGTCACTCGGGCTAACGTGTTTCCGACATGAACTTACTCGCAATTATGACTCGAAACATGCGTTAAACGTCCATGGATCCGGAGCGCGGAGCATGCTGTATACATGATATCATGTACAGGGCCCGGGCCAACTTTAGGACTTTAGCGCCACTCCAGCGCTTTAGTACACAAACCATCAGCTCCACATAACCTCCATGTGCCTCCACAGTCAACTACAAGAACTCCAACTGATCCAGCACTCTCTCCTACCCGGTGAATCATTCTCCTTCGCCCTCCCTCCAGAAGATTCCAGAATATGGACGTCGCTACTACACTCATTCAACACTGCCAGTCTCCCACCTCTGCCCGACCCTGTTGTTTCACTAGCGAGGTTTCAAGTAAGCGCTACGGACACGCGGATCTCATTCGAGGTGCAGTTTCCAGAACGATACCCGCAGGACTCAGCTGTAGACGCCGCACAAGCTCCCTTGGTATCTGTTAACGGAGAGGGAATATCCAGAGAGGAACATCACCGATGGCGAGCCTTTGTTCAAGAGAAATTGATTGAGGTGCAAGGAAATGAGTGAGCACCACCTCCCTGATTATGGTGCGACGAATGCTAAATCGTATCGAGTTATCCGATCTATGAGCTGTTATGCATGCACTTGCTTCCCAAATTACATGAAGACGGACATGCAGAACCGTCGTCAGGGAGTATGGACTTCCTAGAGCAACAGAACATCAAGCGTTCCCTAGAGATAAGACATTACCACGCACTCCTGACATCTCATCACCTCGTGTCTCCAACAAAACGACGATCACTACAGCGATGGTCCTCTGAGCTTTCAATATCCGGCTTTGCCAAAGTCGGCTACCCAGGCGTCATTTATGCCCAAGGCGCACAGGAAAATGTCGAAGAATTCGTTGCCAACATCAAATCTATGCAATGGCTGGCTCTAAGAGTGCGATTTGTGGAACCTATAGATCTCGCCAACGACGAGCATCGCCAGGGTTGGACTGAGTTCCAGAAGGTTGGAGAAGTCGTGGAAGAAATGAGGAGACGCGGTAGAGATAAATATATCACAGAGATGGGTATTGGAAGCTCAGTTTTGAAATGAATCTGCACGAGCGAGAGGCATGTAGTCCTGATTCAGCAGGATGCACAAATTACTGAGGGAATACATATGAATAGGTCAAGATCATCGGTCAGTCCTCATTCAGAGCTGATACATTTAAATTCAATCGTATGCGCGACTGCCGTTACAGCATCCTCGTTCATGGAAATGCAACAGTGCAGCATACGGCGGGTGATGGAGCTAGGGCAAAAGGATAAGCAACGCTAAGTTGTATTTACCTAGGACAAAGTCTAGGTTATACGTCAGCAAGACTAAGTACGAGTGACATACCTCGGTGGGATGTGTTAAGCAATGCCGAGGTAAAACTGCATACGAGGAAAATATCACGTATCAACCCGTTCGAGACGGAAAGTTGCTACCGGTAACAACAACACCGGTAGAGACAACATATGGTGTGGAAAGTGCCAAGATGCCATAAGGACTAGCGGAGGGAACGAAGCCCCGAAGGCTAAACTATATGCTCCGTGACCGGTGCTAATGTGCGCACATATCGTCAAAAGTGAGCGCTCACACAATCAAGGAGCCGAGCGGATCTACAAAGGATGCTCTGCTCACTCACTAGTACTGTTGCCATTTGCACGACCATCTTTGATGATGCAGATGCATCGAGACCACGCTGTCAGACCACCTGTGGGTCAAGGGATTCACCTCCTCTGGCTTTGTCAGTGGTATGGCGTTTCCTGGAATGCGATGCAAATCAGCCATATATATATAACTATAGAGTTTGACCGCCGGTCACATGTATCCGCAGAACAAGATTCGGGTCTCATCCGGAGAGAACGAGAAACCGAAAATGTGCCCCCGCAAGCGCTCACCCAGTACCTGCCCGGTTACCGCATCTCATAGCCAGACAGACAGTCATATATATCCTCTAAAGCAAATACAATATTAATGCGAATCTCATCCGGAGAGAACGAAACTGACCGAACCGAACCTGTGTGCCCCAACAGAGGTGCACCCAATTGCTGCTCCGTCGTTACATCCCACAGCTGGACAATTTTATCCTCCGAACACGACACAATACGAATACTGGCATCCTGCGAAAATAAGACTGACCCAAGCGAATGAGCGTGCCTTTACAAGGGTTCACACAACGGTTGCCCTGTCGCGGCATCCCACACCAGGACAATGTCGTCCTGAAAACCAGACACCAGACACGATGCAAGTCCCATCCAGTGAGAACGAGACTGACTGACCAAACAGGATGTGTGTGCCTCCCAAACGGCTCCTGTCACAGTCAGACAGTATGATCGATCTCGCGACCCAGCGACCAAGCAAGCCCCATCCAGCGAGAACGAGCCTGACAGCACGTCATCCGTTACACGTATGCCCACCCACTTATTGCGGTCTGAACAGCTGTGCAATTCACATGTCGTCCAAGACCATAAGGCTATGTCAAACAAACTGTGTTCGCCAAGTTGGCCGGTTGCTTCTCTGGGTGTTTCCGGAAGATCTGGCCCATGGTCTTCGCTCATCGCGAATAAGTCGAAGACTTGCACCATCTAAAGTCCAGGGAGCAGTGAGAGAAGGTAGTGGGACCTCACCGTGTCTTTTAACCAGCGCCAATACACCGTTTCGAAGTACCAACATGCCAATTCGAAACGCCAACTTGATCATTCGAGCCTGGAGGGTCATAGACCCAGAGTTTCCCATAGCAGACAGAAGGAAGTAGACAGTCGAAAGTTGTGGCTGGTTCCTTCTAGATCTATATTAAAATTCGGCCATGGGCCCAGAACTTCTGAGACGTCTGTGCGAAAGAAATGATAAGCCATCCAACAACAATACGTGAGAAAGCTCGAGATCATGATCCATCATGCAACAGGCTTGAATTCACCAGAGTTACTTATGGAATACATATCAACGAAAGCAAAACATAACGCGAAATGGTCCGTGTTCAGAGCGAGTACATTTAGTATCTCCTATCGTAGTCGCGGCCACCACGATCGCCACCACGATCGTAGTCGCGTCCACCGCCGCCACCGCCACCACCCCCGCTGTATCCTCGGTCATAGTCACGGTAGCTACCACGGTCGTAGTCTCTACCTCCGCCGCCACCACCTCCACCTCCACCTCGGTGATCATCAGGGCGACCTCCACGACGACGATCGTCGTAGTCACGGGAATAACGGCTGTCGTAAGGACGCGGGTCATATGGGCGCTCATCTATTTAGGAGTTAAGCCAGTGTGTAAATTATACTCTGGTGAGACTCACTGTCATGGCGCTTGGGAGGACCGTAATACCTTCCAGGCGTAGGAGTACGCGCACGTCCACGGCGGGCCTAAACACCAAATTAACAAAGGTTGGCTAAATCCAAAAGCATGCGGGTATACCCTTTCTACGGTACAAGTCTTCCCCATGAGATCAGTCGCGTTGAGCGCGGTGATGGCAGCATCGGCCTCCTCAGAAGTCTCCATGGTGACAAACCCAAACCCACGAGACTCGCGGGTGTGTGGGTCGTACATGACCGAAGCCTTTTTGACCTATTTCAATTGGTTCAGCGACAGGAAAAAAAAACCCCAAGACGACAACGTACACGGCCAATTTTAGCAAACGCCGCCTCAAGGTCACGCGTATCAACACGGTGGCTCAAGTTTGAAACATGAAGATTGTTTCCAGGGTTGTGACCACCGCTGTCACCTCCACGACTACCAGAATTGTTAGCATCAGACATGACACAGACTCCAACGACACGCACCCTCTGTCATCCCTTACGGGGCTCCTGCTGCGGCTAGAGCGCCTGGGAGGTTCACCCCCACGGTCTCTGCCAGGTGAGCGAGCACTGCCATTCCAGTTCTGCTCCTCCCTACCAGCAGGTCCGCCATTCATATTGGCCTCGTGCGTGGGAATGCTAATCCCAGAAGGTGCAATATCTTGTGATTGCCAGGCTGAATAGGCGGAAAGGGTGAAAACAAGATCAATGTCGATTCATGGCGGCGGGTAGAACGGTGGAGGAGGAATGGGCGATTATACTGTGTCGCGCGCACGCGTCATAGTGCGTGCGAACGAACTACTGAGGACGCACTACGTATGAGAAGTCGAGAGAGCTCGGTTTACTCGAGTTGCGCATCAGTTTTTTTATGATAGGTCGTTATCGGCCTTGAGCCGATATTTGGTGGTGAAGACATCCCAGCTGCTCCGAATTCAAGTACGGAATGAGACTGATGAATGCGATGAGAAAAATAGTGCTGGTATGTACGAGGCGGTTGTGCCGGAACAGAAGAAAAGATTGAATGCAGAACTGGCTGTCGTCGTCGGGGCTGATGCTGAAAACGTACCGTCATCCATTGTTGCTGTCCTTGTCGATATTGTCGGCGGTGGTGGTTGAGAGAAAACCAAGAAAAGTTGAAAAACCTCGTGACAAAGTATTGACAAGACAAACATGGGCATACAATGTCGCGCCACCCAGGCTTCTAAATTCTAAGCAATATCTATGCATTACAGGGTATGGTGAAATATTCCTCCTAGATAAGTCGGCCGCTCGACCAGCCTTGATATGTCTGTGTTTGCTTAATCCAGTTAATCAGTTCGTCCCGCCGCACCTTCATGCCTTGATCTGCTGACTGGACTTTCGTCTTCTTCCCATCTACGAACTCCCACTTTTGCTCTTTAACAGTCACCAAACCTTCCTTGAGCTCATCGCCACCCAAAATAACGGCAAAAGGAACTTCATCCTTTTCACCAGCCATAAATTGCGCAGTGAGCTTCGGCTTCTTCTTTGCGAGGAAGTCGGTCTAAAAAGACGAGTCAACACATGAGTTGGAGAATGACAGCCCGACTTACCTTTATGCCCGCTTCCCTGAGTTCCTGCACGAGCGCAATACGCTCTTCCAGCAATCCATCGCCAGCAGCCAACACATACACCATCGTCTCCTTACTCCGCATCCCCTTCTCCACCCACTTCGGCCACACAATCGCAAAGATCCGGTCGAGACCGATACTGACCCCAATACACGGGAGCCCTGGCGCCTTCTTCCCTTCCGCAGCAGCCGCGGCAGTGAACATACCAACCAGGTTATCGTACCGGCCACCAGCAGCGATGGACCCGACACCAACCTGCGATTCATCCAGTTCATCCTCTTCACCGTCATCGGCTTTGGCTTTTTTCGAGGGCTTTGGTTTCGAGGGAGCTGGGGCAGTGGACTCCGTTGCATTTGCAGCAAAACCTGGTGGTGCCGATGCTTCGACGATGGCTTCATAGATGATGCCTGTGTAATAGTCTAGACCACGAGCAAGAGACATGTCGAATGAGATCTATGCCTTCGTGAATACCATGTTTTGCTTCACTGAAAGCGAGCTTACTTTGTCGAGCACTTTGTAAGCTCGCAGAAGAGTAAAAAGAATATCCATCTCCGAAATGCCCTGCTTGGCGCTCGGGTTTGCCATCAGAGTGGCATCTGCTTTCAAAAGATCTAGCAGCGATGGGCCACCTGTAAGAGGGAAGGATAAGATATTTTGATTCCACATGAACCCAAGGTTCCCTACCTTTGTGTTTGACATACTCTCCGATCTTATCAGCGACATCTGGAGAAAGTCCTTTTTCTTCTGTCATTTCTTTCTTGACTTCTAGCCAAGGGGCCTGCGCGCGGTGAGAACCAACATTCCGAATGCATCTCTATCGACCAACCTTGTCCAGCTTGTCCACAGCCGAGGATATCGATCGAATCTTGTCCTTTGGCACACCGCAAACCTCAAAGATCCCATCAAGGATTTTGCGGTGATTTAGCTGAATTGAAAGGCATCAAGACAAATCTAGGACTTGTTCGAACAACTTCACCTTCACAGTAAATTCTCCAACATCCAATCTCGTCAAGATAGTGCATAGTAGACTGATAATCTCAGCATCTGGGATCATTGGGTCCCATACACCTGTTATATCCAAATCCTGCGACAAGTTATGTAAAATACCAAGAGTACAAGCAAAAAAAAACGTACCGCTTGTGAGAACTCGCGCATTCGGCCTTTAGACATCACAGGATTGTCTCTCCGATAGACCTTGCCGACTTGCCAAATCTTTCCTTGAACCGTGGCACCAGCCATAGCCAGGTACCGTGCCAAGGGAACAGTGTGATCGTAACGAAGTGCAAGTTGTTCGCCCCCCTGGTCCATCAAGTCGAAAATGAGCTTCTGGTCCTCGCCGTACTTTCCAGCAAGCACATCCTTGCGCTCGAACACAGGCGTGTCGAGAGCGCTCCCGCCATAGGACGTGAACACATCCTTGACGATACGCTCAACATGTTCCCGGCAGAACATCTCCGCTGGGCCATAATCCCGCGTGCCCTATGCAGCCTATTTGAGTACCCCTCAGAGGTGTATGATCGTGGTGCACACTCGGACACACCTTTGCTGTTTTAAGGAGTAGCCGCTCCTTCTTCTTCCCGGCGTCCTTGCTTCCTCCTGCGCTGTTCATCGCAGCCATTGTTTTCTTCAGTTCGCCGAGTCTTTTCTTGGCAGCGTCTATACTGGACGCATCGGCATTTTGTAGTCGGAGATCGTTCAGTGCACCTTTTGCCTGTTCAATTTCAGCAGTGAGTGAATCTGCGGTTTCTGTGGCCATTGTACGCGTCCCGATGGATTTTGGTATCAGAGTGCGAAAGTTGGTAGTCAATCGATATGATCTGCAAAAAGCACGACTAGAGAACATAGAAATGATAAAAATATGATTAGAGCAAGTGACGTGACTCGAGTTGGACCCCGTAAACCCCCGTTCAGCAGCGTTCAGCCAGGTAGTTTCGGGGTGCGTCCGAGTCACAGATGAACATTTGAACACCTGGTTTACCGTTTCATTCTCTACTATGTAGCAGTGCATGAGAGTCTGGTGTGTGCAGAACATGCATCAATGTGTGCTTGGCCGCCAACACCAGACAAACTTGCACCCAAGCAGGGCATTGCATGCTCTCGTAGCTCCAGCGAAATCCTAACACCAACAAATCTAAAGTGCAGGACGTTTTCGATGTGATTTTTCTGCAATCTCCATCTAGTTCAGTGATCCGAAACCGCACCATAGTATGTGTGGGTTTTTCTGGAGCCATACGAACAGAGAACCCTTAGGTGAGCTGCTGCATACACAAGTTATCAGAAGAATAAACTCTTACGAGGGGCCGTGTGTCTCGATATACCGCATAGATGTAAAGAAGATTGGCCAGGGTATTTGATATTGTAGTTAAGTTCGTCATGTCCAGCCTTTGCTCATTTAATTTTCTCGCGCGGTTTGTCTTGAGCATAGTACTAACATCTATGTACTTAATGAACGCACTCCACAGAATCTCACACTGCGGCATAAGCGTAGGAATCCAGTATATCTTACTTCTGCCAACGTGAGCATTGTCGTAAGTGAAATTCCCTATATCAGACCATCGGTTAGCCTGTCCTGACGTCTTCAAGGGCCCAGCCGGCCGCCCAGGGCGACCCAAGCCTCGCCAATATTTGCATCCCTGACGACATTGACAACCGTGGTGACTAGAGTCGTGATCATCGTCCGCTCTCGCCACCTTAGGGTTGCGCCATTCATGCCAAGTTTGATTTTTATTTCTCTCCCCATATTTCTGACGTTATTGCACATGTCATTGCCAGTGAATGGCTTGTGTGTGTCTTTTCACCATATTAAAGCACACCAGCTCTTGGACCTTAGCACTGGGTCTGTTGAAATCACCAGTCCGTTTTTGTTGGATCTGTCCTGCTCAGCGCCTATCTACCTATGGTTCCATCCCCAATATTCATGGAAGACCTCTGGGTGCGGCAGTAAGTCTATCTATCGTGCAACGCCCTTATCGTCTTACCCCATTGCCTAGAATATTCTCCGCGGTTGGCCACACTTTGCTAGTCTACGACTATTTTCTAACGCTTAAAGACGAAGTAAATTGATTGGCCGATATACATAGTGTGAAAAACTTACCCTTGGTGACAGACTCGTTACATTTGGAACAGCCCCTGGACGGTCGTGAAAGCCTTGTTCCTCATCAACCGATATGGAAACCTTCTCGGGCAGACTGTCATCCGGCTAGAAGAAGCTGGTCTTTTCACAAATAGTTCTCAAACGGTATGTCGCAGTTTCACAAGTAGACATCCATTGAGTAACATATTCGAACATGCCAGTTCTGCAATCACTTCGCATTTTTCACTTCTTGCTTTACGATTCTATCCACAGAGTCGATTCACAGTACGTCATCTGACAGCAGTTCCATTGCTAAGACTTTTATTTTTACTCAGTACTTGTTCTCATTCGTGCGCGGGCCATCTGGGGAACTCAGAAGTGCCTGACAAATATCCTCATCTGGAGCTACGTGTCCTATGTCCTTGTACTGATAGGCACAGGAACGTACGGTGTACTCGCCAATCATGGTCTGCCACCTCACTGCTTTTCATTTTCTTGTACGAAAAATGACTGCGCTCTTGCAGTCCAGTTCTTGTACATCGACGTGACCCATGTTTGCGTCAAGGAAATAACAAGTATGCAATTGTCATTCCGCCCCTCCTGCATATTGACAGTCTTTCACTTCAAAGGTTCTGCGGTAAATTGGCAGCCATATATTTATATTTAGTGGGCGACTCATTGACGGTATTCAAACGCTAGTGGTTAATTTCTTGCGGGGGGTTAGGATGTTCTATTCTGCGTTCATCGTTCCTGCTAACGCTCAAGGTCTCCAAGCTTCATTCTCGATACAATACTCTTTGTCTTGACGATGCGAAGTCTCCGGAGATACTCTAGGGAGTTTCGGCATCTCTACCCATTTGATCTCCTCCATCTACTCGTTCGAGACGGTGAGCATGCTCTCTGGGGGATTTCATCTGTAACTGACCACTATTAATTACACAGCAATCATATTTTTTATTGTGGGTATTTAAAACCTGCACCATGTAAGTATCACATTACCGACAGCAAGAACAGGCTAGCATATTAAGAACGCGAGAACTCAGCCGTTGAATGAAACGACTGTATTCATGTACTGTACCTAAGAACGCGAGAACTACGTGCGTGTCAGCGACGTCCTACTCAAGTAAATACAGTACTCACCTCAGCCGTTGAATGAAACGACTGAGGGAGAAAATAAGAGGCGAGTAACGCTAAGTATCTGATATCCAAAACATTGACAAACAAATCTACCGAGGTCGCAATCATATCAACTATCGACACTCCCACTCGAACGAGGTAGTAAGCCGAGGGCCTTCGTAAATCTTTGATGCTTCTCCTTCGGCAATGCTTTCGTCATGATATCTGCAATCATGTCTCCCGTCGGACAATAGTCTACGACCGCCCACTTCTTCTCGTTCACTGCGTCGCGCACATAATGGTATTTTCGCCCGATATGCCGCGTTCGGGCACGATACCCTGGATTCTTCGTGAGCGCGATGGATCCTTGGTTGTCCGCAAGCAAAAGTGTAGGTTTCAGTTGCTTGTATCCCAACTCGTCCATCAGTTCCCGCAACCAAGCGATTTGTTGCGCTGCATTGGACAGTCCAATGTATTCAGCCTCAGTCGATGACAGCGCTACGAGTCCTTGTAGCTTGCTGCTCCAGGACACGGCTCCTCCGCCCATCATGAACGCATAGCCTGAAGTCGAACGTGAGGTGTCTACATCTCCGCTCCAACTCGAGTCGGAATAGCCATAGAATACGAGTGCATTCTCCCGTTTTCGGACCGGCGAGAACGTTAGTGCCAGATCTCTTGTACCGCGAAGGTAACGCAAGATGCGCTTTGCTGCGACCCAGTGGACTCGTCCAGGATTGGCGCTATAGCGTGCTAGTGCTCCCACTGCATAGCAGATGTCTGGACGTGTCGCGACCATGGCATACATCAACGAACCGACAATATTTTTGTATGGTTTGTCTTGCATTTCTCGCCATTCGTCTGACCCATACTCGGGGCATTGCGCAGAAGATAGTGCTAGACTGGGGTCCATTGGGACTGCCACGGGTTTGCAATCCTTGAGTCCGTATTTCTCGAGCATCTTCGTGATGTATTGCCGCTGCGACAAACTGATGGTTCCTTTAGCCCGATCGCGAATGATCTCAATGCCCAATAGGTGCTTTGCTTCACCGAGGTCATGCATCTTGAAGAGTCTCCGTAGGTTTCTCTTCATCTTCTCCGTGAATTTTAGGCCCTTGGCTGCAACGAGTAGATCATCAACATAGATGGCGAGGAAGCAAACTCTCCCGTTTTTGTCACGATAAAAGTATATGCAGTGTTCCGAACTGATTCGCACGAAGCCTATCTTCACCAGGGCATTGTGGAGTGTGACGTTCCACACATATCCTGATTGTGGCAGTCCATATAGCGCACGGTCGAGAGCCCAAACGTGGCCTGGCGGACAGTCAACACCATCTGGTGGCATCACATACACCTCCTCCTCGAGCTCTCCATTGAGGTAAGCCGTTGATACGTCCAACTGGTGCAGTTCTAAATCTTCTTCAGCTGCGATGTCAGCAATCACTCGTACTACGTCCATTCCGAGTGTAGGGGAGTAGCTCTCCTTATAGTCGACCCCCTTCTTTTGATTATATCCTTGTGCAACCAGACGTAACTTGTAGCGCTCGATCCCTCCGTCGGCATTGACCTTGATGCGCATCACCGGTCTTACACCAATGACCTTCGCATTTTTCGGCCGTGGTACCACTCTGAACACCTTTTTCTCCACAAGGGATGCTAATTCTTCGTCCAGCGCAGCCCTCCATTGTGTCGCATCTGGTCCGTTGAAAGCGTCATTGAGGTTCTTTGGTGTTTCTGCTGCCTTGGGTGCGCTTTCGGCAAACGCAGCAAACTGGCAGTAGATGGAATTTGACGTTGCGTCGTCTTCGACGTCAGATGACAGTTCAGTCAGTGGGCTTTCTGGTGGGTCCATCTTCACGGGAGGTGCTGATGTGTCGACAACGACTGCGCTTGGCTTTTGTGGCTGATTGACTGGTGGCTTGGGTGGTGCAGTTTTCTGCGCCATTACCAGTTGGGGGACACGAGGTGGTGGTTTGACATTTCGACGGCCTCGTCTTTGCGCGATTGGTGCTTCTTCGGCTGGGGGTGGTGAGTGATCTCTCACATTCGACTTCGCCAATTCGTTTTCGAGCTTCACAGCAACATTATGGTCCTCTGTGCCTATCTCAGGAGACTTGTGCTCATCCTCGCACATGGGCACAGGGTCCCCTTCTGAAAACACAGATTCGGAATCACCAGTGGGCAACACCGTTTTCGGGTCAGCCATGGTCTGAGGTGATCTTTCTGTGTCTGGTAATGCCTGCTCCCACTCAATTGGTTCAGCATTGTCACGTTGCAGTTCTGGCGCTGTCCCTGGCGCTTCGTCAAAGACAACGTGTCTGGACTTGAACATTTTCCGGGTCGTGACGTCGAGGAGAGTATAAGCCTTGGATGCATACTCGTATCCGAGAAGGACACATCTGCGGGCATGAGGATCCAGCTTGGATCGTTGGTCCTTTGGTACTAATGCATAGGCTCTGCATCCGAAGGGTCGTAGTCCTGAAGAATTCACTTTCCGGCCAGTGAGTACTTCGAAGGGGGTTCGACCATCAATTCCAGAAGCTGGACTGCGTGCGATTAGATAGGTTGCTGTGCGAAAAGCATGTGCCCAATAGGTCTTCGGCAACTGTGAATCAATCAACATGGCCAGCGCACGATTGACAATGGTTTGATTCATCCGTTCAGCGAGTCCATTTTGCTCGGGGGTATCAGGTGCTGTTGTCTGGTGCAGGATCCCAGATAACCGGAGGTGTCCTCGGAATTCGTGTGAGATGTACTCTCCACCATTGTCCGTGCGGAATATGCGAACCCAGTTCTGCGAGAATTCTATCTGCTGCAGTCGTGCATTGAGGAGCGGTTCTATTGCACCCTGCCATTCCTTGAACTTTTCCAAGGCTTCACTCTTTTGCTTCATGAAGAAAATCCAAGGGTAACGAGTGTGATCGTCTATAAATGTGATCCAATATCGATATCCTTCTGGTGATTGTGGTGTGATAGGACCTCCGACATCAGAATGGATGAGGGCAAGTGGTGCGAGGGCAGATTCACGTTCGTGTTTGAATGGAAGCTTCTTCATTTTCGCTCTGACACAACTTTCACAGAAAATCTCCTTTCCGGTGACCCCATCTATTCCCCTCAGGTACCCTTTGGACACCATTCGTCTGATGCTGTCATGATCGAGGTGACCAAGACGTCTATGCAGGACGTTTATGTCAGTTGCGAGGTGAGTCGACTCGTGTAGCTTTGAAGCTCCGGTTATCGGTTCTGAGACAAGGTGGTAGAGATTGTTGTGCTCCTTGCCCTCTGCAACAACTTGGTTACTTTTTCGATCATGTATCTGGCACAAGGGTCCATCGAATGTTACACGGTTGTGGCGCGCGAGCCGTTTTACCGACAGGAGTGTGACCGCGAGGTCAGGTGCGTATAGGACATCATCGATGATGAGATGACGTCGCTCTCCATTCAGATGTTGCACACATTGTATTGACCCAAGACCTGTTGCATTGATAGTTGAGTCGTCACCAAGGTGGATTGCAATTGGCTTTCGCAATTTTCGGAATGTGGATTCGACGAACCATGACCTGCGTGGTGTCATATGACGCGAGCAACCAGAGTCAATGAGGATGTCCTTTGATCGTCGAGTGGTGTTGGTAGCTGCAGCAGTCGTCAACGTATACAATTGAACACGGTTCATTAAAGCCTTCGTGACATATACACGTTGTGAATTATTACGGCGGTGCTTTGTATGCGCATGCTGTGCTTTCTCGCTCCTACTCCGAGTTTCAACAGTATCCGAGTCTGTCCCATCTGAGTCCGAGTCTGAATCTGTATCCGCTTTATTTGCCTTAGTCTTTGATCCAGACTTCTCTCGTTCTCGGGGTTTTCGCTTCCGCTTTTTGCGCTCTTTCTTCATCTCCTTGAGATCCCGACAGTCCTTCGTGGCGTGGCCCTGTGACTCGTGATATTCACAATATTGGCCTTGGCTGCTTGCACCACTGGTGCGTGCATCAGTCACGAGTGCAGACGAGGGTTCTGATGAGTTGGCATTGATAAGCAACGACTGCGAGAGAAGTCGAGTGGATACAGTCTCGAAAGTGAGTGATGAGTTGGCAGGCAGTGACTGCAGTAAGGAAGTCGTGAACGTGTCCCAGATTGGTGTAGATGGCAACGATGTCAATACGAGGAAAGCTTGCATTTCGTCGCTGATTGCCTTCCCCATTGCTGTGAGCTTGCGGTTGTCAGCCGAGAAGGTAGCAATGTGCTCTTCCATCGACGAGGAGTCATTGAACTTCCGTTTCATCATATTCTTGAGCGTGAAGAACGCGTTTAGCCCCGGATTAGTGCCTTGATGCACTTTCTCGAGTTTCTCCCATGCATCCTTGGCGGAAGTCTGGTCTGCGATGAGGTCCAGTTTCTCGTTGCTAACATATTCAATGATAATGCCAAGAGCCTTGTCGTTCCGAATCTTCCAAGTGTCAGAGGGGACAGATGTGGCTGAAGAGGTGGTAGATGGAGTTGTGGTACTCGTCGACGCAGACGCAGTGGGGGCAGCAGGTGATGTCGTGCTGGCCTGCGGTGCTGACGGGTCAGGGTCTTCGCCGGAGACAGTGCCCCAGACCTTTTCCCGCTGCAACTTTCCTCGGATCCGGATCTTCCAGGTTGGGTAGTTATGTTCGGAGAGGATGGGGACATTGGTCGTTACTGACTCAACGCCCATCGCAGGTTCGTGGAGGGTCGTTCGGTGTCGATTACCTACTAGACTTGAGCGGCCTCAGGGCTCATAACCTAAGAACGCGAGAACTCAGCCGTTGAATGAAACGACTGTATTCATGTACTGTACCTAAGAACGCGAGAACTACGTGCGTGTCAGCGACGTCCTACTCAAGTAAATACAGTACTCACCTCAGCCGTTGAATGAAACGACTGAGGGAGAAAATAAGAGGCGAGTAACGCTAAGTATCTGATATCCAAAACATTGACAAACAAATCTACCGAGGTCGCAATCATATCAACTATCGACACATATTTGGTAATGCATTAAGCACGGCTATGATGTTTAGGACTGTATACGCGAATGTCAGTCTTCCATATTCATAACGGACTAGTGCTCTTCCTGATTGACGCGAGACAATTCAGAGTCCAAAATATTTCATTGCTAAAACGTGCGTCAGTCATCATGTTACTTATATACAACCTCATCACATTTTTTTCGGGAATTTGTTTTTTGCATGTAGGTTCACGACTCCGTTACTTTCAGTAGCAGGTCAGCGCCTCGTCCTGAACCTGAGAGGTTTGAAAGGGCGTTCTTATACGACGCGGGATCTCAGCTGTGAGGTGGACCGGCAACTCGAAGCGTTCGCTGAAGCAGACTCTCCAAGTGGAGATGACGTAGGTGGCCCCGAAGGTGGGAGAATGTAGGTGAGCATCAGGAAAGCCGAGCCAACCTTGATCTCCGTTAATGATCATATTGTTTGTTATAGGACATAGAAATGGTGAAGCCAACTTCAAGTTGGCTCAGATACAGTCCTTTTAAATTTATCATGGTATATGGTTTGTATCGACTACTTATCGAATGCTGCCCCTGGCATACTCGCCTCTGTCCCCACATCCTTCTGAAGTGCTGGGTAACGTACTCAGGTTTTAGTGAGCTCCGGTTTTCAGTTCTCCACGAACTTAGTTTTCATGAGCGGCAGGTGAACCTAGTTTTCATGAATGCTTTACCAGGCGAACCTAGTTTTCATGAACTGCTTTCGTGACTTCCCATGAACTCTATTTGTCAAGAACTCAATACCACGTGGCACCAGTATGAGCCATTGGGACGCAGTCGTGCACAAATACAGTACGAGAAATTTGAACATTGTTCCGACTGACAGGACCGCTCGACCGACGACGACCGGATCTGCAGGCGTGTTTGTAAGGTGATTGATGTTGGAGAGCACGTTTGGGGCGGCGGTATCAAGGGACGGGTGAGTCACTGCTGGTGGAGATAATTATACAGTAGGGAGCTCAAAGGCTGCAGAATTCACAGACAAAAATTGTGAAAACATGTCGATATCAATCGAGTTCACGGAGAATGAGATGCATCGATATTTCGGCGAACAGCACACTACTGGCGAGCGGGCCATTGGATGATAGAACGCGGAAACTCGTGGCTGCCGACAGCGCTGAAGATCAATCCAACCCTTGATCGTTTACTTGAAGTACGCCACCGATTAATTCTCCACTACGCTGATGAGAATCATCATAGTCTAACGTAGCAACATGGCCTGTCATATGGTCTTCTCCCAAAGACACCTGCATACACTAAATAAACCCACAACAGCCCATTTTCCTTCGTCACCTACATAAACTCCTGTATTTCTATTCTCCGACGAACGTAGTCCCTCCTGTCTATGATCAGCTTCATGATACACTAATCGCATCTAGTTTCATCCTGTTTCTTTCACGATTGATTCAACGATCATCGTACAGTTTCCTGCTACATTCAAATCCCTCTCCCTCGGCACCGGCCACAACTCAAATGGATACAGGTGCCCGCGGGGAGGTGAGAGTGTCTGCCCCTGTAATTATCAATAGTATCACCTGCGTATTTTCAGTCTCGACACACGCCGGCACCACCCATCATGCTATGCTACCACTACTCCCACCACCTTCAAACTTCCCCTACATCGCCTAGCTTGCGTAGATGATGCTTCGCCTTTATCGTAGTTATTCCCTACTAGGCTACGCCCATGGTAGAAAGGTGCGCCAGCTCTATTTTTATCGCTGTTTGTGATATCTCATTCGTGGATTTGCATCGCAACATTGCAGCCGGTGCTCATAGTCATGACGATGACTAGATACGTGATGAAAGTTATGACCCTGCTTCGCCTGACCTCCACTGACACGAACCGTCTGCATCGACACAGATCAAAACCGACTCGGATGAGTATGTAAGTGGCCTTCTGCCATGATTCTCGACTTGCTATCAAACTTGTAGCACAAGCGCTCGTCGTGTCGAGGAGTTCTTGATTTGATTTGATTCTTTTTCCTTCAGTGTAGGTTTTTATGCAGGTCATCGTGAATGATTGGTTCCTTCGTATTAACTCGAGCATGGCACATTGCATATATCGCAGTACATTTGACTTTGCGAATGACATGTAAGATGAGCCAGTGTAAACGAAGAATACAGGATGGGGGTGTTTGTCACAGCAGTTGTGAGGTTTACGACAAAAAAGAACGATCAGATTTCCACCGCGCTGTCAATACCTTTCTAACTGTGTGATTAAACTTGCTGTAAAGGGACAGGTAGGTCTGAGTCCGGGCCGATAAGGAGGAGTTAAAAAAGGACATGCTGTATAACACAGCCATGAAGACGGGGAGATATAAAGAGGTAAACCCATCAAACGATCGCTCGTCGTCCATACTTGCATCCTGGTAACGTGAATACCCCCCATCTGAACATCCTGCACCGATGAACTGACGATTGGCTCAACCAGGGAAAGTGCATCGGCTCTCGAGACCTGAAAAGCGCTTGGAAACGTCAAGCCTTCAGCACACCCTGGTAGGACGACTTACTGAACGTAATCGTCAGACTTGCCAACGTGTTTGCAAATACAACCGTCATGGCTTCCAGCTCGAAATGGCCTGGTAAAGCAGCAAACAAATCGATTCTGGCACCGGTGATGACATTGGAGGGTCATGAACCACATGGTTTTACCTCGTCGGATGGCAGGCGTCACGAGTCGAAAATTGTTTCATCCATTTCCTATTTGACCGACGGCAAACAAATGATCAGCGGATCACACGATAAGACCATTCGGCGATGGGACCTGCGGAAGGGTAAGGAAATTGAGGAAGTTCGGGAGGTTTGTGAGGATGGTATGGAAGCAGCCACGGTTGAGGTATCAAGGAATGGTCAATGGGTTGTCACTGGTGGTGCCAGGAAGCTCAAAGTTCGTGAGGTTGAGACGGGGATCGTGAGAACATTCCATCATGATGATGGATTGGGCAACATTTGGTCCATTGACATCTCCAGAGACAGCACACTGCTAGCGGGTGCATTGTTAAAATTCGGTTCGCGGGTTGCGAGTGTGGAGACCATTTCTATGTGGATATGGAGCTTGGACACAGGCGAACTTCTGGCTGGTCCATTCGAACTCAGTGATGGTGTTCCTAACCAAATAGCACTTCGATTCTCGGAAAACTCAAAGAAGCTGGCGGTGTCGTCAAGTGGGCGGCCCGGGCGGCTTCAAGTGTGGGACGTCCAAACACAGAAATTGGATGTCGCTAGAACATCATCTGGATTCTCTTTTGGGATTCAGACTGTGCCAGTACTCTGGACAACCAAAGAGAAATCCATTGTTGCCGCATTCAACTTCACGGATAACAACGACGATTCGATCTATGAATTTGACGCGTCGACGTTGGAGACTGTCGGAGATTCCTTCCAAGGGCACACCAGGCAAATCACCAACCTAGCACTCTCGTTTGATTGTGCCCTTCTCGCCAGTGCTTCATACGACCGCACCATCAAGCTCTGGTCCTTCGAGTCTCGCCGGCTACTCGCTTCATTCGACTCACATGCTCCCTTCATCCTCAGGCTCATCCTCTCACCTGATTCACACCAACTGGCTTACACAACCTATGAGGATAGCAATATACATATATACAAAATTCCATCCAACATCCTCGCTAGTGTACGTATTCACCCGCATAGATTCATCAGTTATATACTAAAATCTCTTACAGATCAGTAAACCTGAACGTCGGCGCCTCGCCGATAAGCTACTCAACGTGCGTGGTCCTGCTCTTTTTTTCCTCTACACCACACCATCCCTTATTACAGTCCGACGCAACTCGTCACCGTAAACCAGTGATATTGCCTGTTATATCTCCCACCCCCCGCCCGTCAAGACCTCCACCTACAAGGAACACGCTTTT
Organism: Suillus clintonianus; assembly: GCF_016758775.1. Classification (NCBI taxonomy): domain Eukaryota; kingdom Fungi; phylum Basidiomycota; class Agaricomycetes; order Boletales; family Suillaceae; genus Suillus; species Suillus clintonianus. Next base: position 52,619 of record NW_024539385.1, read on the forward strand.
CCCCCGCTTTCTACGCAATCTCCTTCCTTCCTCTTCTCGTGCGGATGCAGTTCGTCCTATTCGCACCGATGGGCTTCGTAATCCCCTAGACGTACGTTTCTTTTATCTGTTTGCTTCGTGTACAGTTGACTCGACGGCCCGCTTGCAGTTCCCTGCTACAGCGCCCCTACCTCATCCACATATAAATATCCACGAGGACGTGAGTGGGGACTGCCATATTCACATATTCGACTTATATTTCATTTTCTAGTCTTGGCCCCCACCAGTACCGCCCACTATCCAATCTTGGTGGCCCATTCGGACAGGTCAGACATCACCGGCTATTGTCGATGTTCCTCTCGCACAGGGTAAAGAGGTTCGCGCAGCTCATTTTCACTCACTGTTTACTAGATCTCACGCACCCGTCTACAGCAGAACGCTTCAGCAGATGCTCCCGCCAAAGACGATGAATGGATTCGTGACGATGACTGTGTTTCTCCTCTTTCACCGAATCCCGATTCACAACGACCACCCACAGCAGGGCAGATCGATACTGGAGAGCACGGAAGAGGTCGGTTGTGTTTCTGCTGTTAGACTGACTTGTCAAACGGTACCATGATGAGCCCGTCCCGGACGAACGATCTCCCTTTGCTAACTACGCCTTGTTCAAATTGTAAAGTATATTTTACAGAAAGTAGGGTGTATCTTCATTTGCTGGTAATCTAGCTTGGTGGTTCCATGATGAGTGATGAGTCAGTCGTGGACGATAATCCCCCCTTGCTAATTGAGTGCGACGGGTGCAAAAGCTCCCGGTGATGAAGTTTTTCGTGCTGGTCCAGCCACTGCAGAAAATGCAAAGTGAGGATGAAACAGTATGGCGCTGATACAAGCTGACTACAAACCTTGCGTCCTCCAGATATCAATCTTGGCGTGCGCAATGTTGGCGGCCGCAAGCATAGCTTCAAATGATCCGCTTAGCATCATAGCTGGGCGACAGATTGCCTCATCGCCAGCTTACACTGTACGATCATCCCTTCCGAGCCAATCAAGTTTGGGAGGCCAATCTCCACAACGATCGGGTTAAGAATGGCATTTTTGTTTCACTTGTCTTGTCTTCAGAAGAGAAGAATTAGAATTTACAATCACACTTGCTGGAACAAAAGATCTAATGGAGTGTGCATGTTCATGATCAAGGACCTCGTGAGTTTCACAAAACGATATCTGCTGAGGAGACCACATTCAGCTGCCAGTACTATGGACGTAGTATGTGTTATATCTCACTCGCTCATCCTCAGTCTCGACCAAGTACTATCACTCCAGCATACCTCAAAAGCTTGGCAATCCTCTAGGTTCCATGATGTATCACAAGTGCCTACCACTATGAAAATACTCGAATGTGGTACCTCCACCTTCGAACACCAACCAGACATGTGGTCTACGATCAACAGCATGCCCTTCTGGAGGCATATGTCTAGTCTCATACAAACTCTCCCGCATCTCTTGCGACTCCTCTCCTTGTACGACCATTTCCCCGCAACTAACAGTCGCAAGCTACAGCACGGAATTCTTGCGCGTAGTTTGGCGGGTGTTCCTAAATGGGCTAGGTTTCTCGTGAGTTGCATCTTCGTCTCATCGATAAACTTACAATGAACAGGTCGTTTTAACCCAAGCCTTGCAACGTCCGGGTACTATGCACTGCTCACCTTTCAAATATTGTCAACGACATTGATAAGTACCGCCGATCCAGTATTAAACGTGAACATCCCAAAAGGGTTTCGGGGGGACAGATGCCTGGATACAACGTTCGTGATATCGAACCCATATCTCTGTAACTTACTGTGCAACGACACTCACGAGATTCTTCCGCTAATCACCGAGAAGGACAATACGTCTTTTGACGAGGAGGCCAAAATATCCAACTATCGTACCTACATGAGTCATGTCTCTGACGCATTCTTCTTCCAGAACCAACCCCGTAGACGAGTCCGGCTATTGAGAAAATTGTCAATGTATGGGCCGTTCTTCTTATGTGGTAGTAAACTAATCAAGGCATAGGTATCTCCATACGCAAAGATGGCGCTGGGCGTACTTTCTACTGCATCCAATGTGCGTTCTATTTTGTCCAGAGTTCTGCCTCCCGCTCAGACGTTATGGTTCCGTGTAGATTATTCTTGCTCAAGCGGAGCGCGACAAAATTGGTCCGTCTTCTCAAGAAATTGGATGAAATATATGACTTCATGATCCGACAGTCTTTCCGATGTTGAATCGATGCACGATGTCACTGGAAAGATTGCTCAGCAGACTCTCGAGGCAGCAAGGTACCCTAGCTTGACTTTTCTAACCGTTTGCGAGGTCTCATTAGTGGATCTGTATGATAACATTGCAGCTGATATTCACAGCCACGACGATGACTGGATACGTGATGAAGGTTACGACCCTCCTTCTCCACTCACACGAACCATACGCACCAATCCAGATCAAAACCAATGAGCATTAAGTGGTCTTCTGCTATGATTCTTGTTGCTCTTATTATCCTACTCACTATCAGACTTGTAGCACAAGCGCTCGTTGTGACGAGGGTTCATTGATTTGATTATTTTTCCTTCGGTGTAGGCTTTATGCAAGTCATCGTGAATGATTGGTTCCTTCGTGTTTATTCGAGCATGGCGCATTGCGTATATCGCAGTATACTTGCGAATGTCATCTAAGATGAGGCAGTATCAACGAAGAATATAGGATGGGGTGTTGTCATAGCATTTGTGAGGTTTACGACAAAAGAAAATGATCGGATTTCCACCGCGCTCAATAGTGTCATCTTCTAGTTGTGTTAGCAAACTTGCTGTGAAGGAACAGATAGAGTTTGAGCGGGCTGATAAGAAGGAGTTAAAAAAGGACATGCTGTATAACACAGCCATGAATACGGGGAGATATAAAGAGCTAAACCCACCAAATGATTGCTCTTCGTCCTTGCTTGCATCCTGGTAACGTGAATACCCCCCATCTGAGCATCCTGCACCGATGAACTGATGATTGGTTCAACCAGGGAAAGTGCATCGGCTCTCGAGACCTAAAAAGCACTTGGAAACGTCAGGCCTTCAGCACACGAGGACGACTCACTGAACACAATCGTCGTTCTTGCCGACCTGTCTGCAAATACAACCTTCATGGCTTCCAGCTCGAAACGGCGCAGTAAAGCAGCAAGCAAATTGATCCTGACGCCGGTGATGACCTTGGAGGGTCATCAACCACATGGTTATACCTCGTCGGATGGCAAGCGTCACGAGGTCAAATATATTTCATCTATTTCCTATTTCCCCGACGGCAAGGAAATGATCAGCGGATCAGGCGATAAGACCATTCGGCGATGGGACCTGCGGGAGGGTAAGGAAATTGAGGAAGCTCGGGAGGTTTGTGAGTATGGTATTGCCGCAGTCAGGGTGGGGGTATCAAGGAATGGTCAATGGGTTGTCACTACTGGTGGGAAGCTCAAAGTTCGTGAGGTTGAGACGGGGATCGTGAGAACATTCTATGATGATTTGGACATCGTTCGGACCATTGACATCTCCGAAGACAGCACGCTGCTAGCGGGTGCATTCATAAAATTGGGTTCGCAGGTTGCGGGTGGGCCCAGGACCGATTGTACGCGGGTTCAGATATGGAGCTTGGACACAGGCGACCTCGTGGCTGGTCCATTCGAATTCAGTGATGGTGTTCCTGACCCACCAGCACTTCGATTCTCGGAAAACTCAAAGAAGCTGGCGGTGTTGTCAAATGGGCGGTGGCTTCAAGTGTGGGACGTCCAAACACAGAAATTCGATGTCACTAGAAGTATATCTACTCAACGCTATTTTTGGCCTGCGACGGTATTGTGGACAACCAAGGACAAATCCATTGTTGCCGCATTCAACATCAGGGATGACGACCATTCGATCTATGAATTTGACGCGTCGACGTTGGAGACTGTCGGAGATTCCTTCAAAGGGCACACTCACATCATCACCCGTCTATCACTCTCATTTGATTGTGCCCTTCTCGCCAGTGCCTCTCTCGATGACACCATCAAGCTCTGGTCCTTCGAGTCTCGCCAGCTACTCGTTTCATTCGACGTCCAACATCCCGTCGCCCTCATCCTCTCGCCTGATTCACGCCAACTTGCTTACACACCCTTTGATGAGCCCAACATATATATATGCAACATTCCACCCAACATCCTCGCTAGTGTACGTATTTACTCGCATAGATCCATCATTTATGTGCTAAAATCTCTTACAGATCAGTAAACCTGACCGTCAACGCCTCGCCAATAAGCTACTCAACGTACGTGGTCCTGCTCTTTTTCTCTTCTACACCACACCATCCCTTATTACAGTCCGACGCAACTCGTCACCGTAAACCAGTGATATTGCCTGTAATATCTCCCATCCCCCGCCCGCCACGACCTCCACCTACAAGGGACACACGTTTCCCCCGCTTTCTACGCAACCTCCTTCCTTCCTCTTCTCGTACGGATGCAATCCGTCCTATTCGCACCGATGGGCTTCGTAATCCCCTAGACGTATGTTTCCTTTATCTGTTTGCTTCATGTAGAATTGACTCGACGGCGCGCTTGCAGTTCCCTGCTACAGCGCCGCTACCCCGTTCACATATAAATCTCCACGAGGACGTGAGTGGGGATTGCCATATTCACATATCCGACTTATATTTCATTTTCTAGTCCCAGCCCCCGCCAGTACCGCCCACTACCCAATCCTGGTGGCCCATTCGGACAGGTCGGGCATCACCGGCTATTGTCGAGGTTCCTCTCGCACAGGGTAAAGAGGTTCGCGCACCTCATTTTCGCTCACTGTTTGCTAGATCTCACGCATCCGTTTACAGCGGAACGCTTCAGCCGATGCTCCCGCCAAAGACGATGAATGGATTGCTGATGATGACTACGTTTCTCCTCCTCCTTCACCGAATCCCGATTCACAACGACCACCCACAGCAGGGCAGATCGATACTGGAGAGCACGGAAGCGCTCGCTTGTGTTTCTGCTGTTAGACTGACTTTTCCAACGGTACCATAATGACATCGTGGACGAAGATTAAAATCGCAAAGTGTATTTTTACAGACAGTAGGGTGTATATCCATTTGCTGGTGATTTAGCTTGCTGAACGGTACTATGATGTGTGATCAGTCTGTCACAGTCGCAGACGAGGTGAACTTAGTTTTTATGCACTGCTTTACCAGGTGGACCTGGTTTTCATGAACTGCTTTGTTGACTTTCGTCAACTCTGTTTTCGTGAACTCTATTTGTCAAGAACTCAACACCACCAGTACTTGCGAGTCATTGGGAAGCAGTCGTGTACAAATATCGCACGAGAAATTTGAACATTGTTGATATCGAGCCGCAGCTGCGAGCCGATTTCAAGCATGTTAGTGGACGATGACGCAATGAATTGTCTGACCCTAAGCTAATACTACGCGCAGAAATACGCTCTATATCCCACTTCTCCCCCATTCGCATCAAAGCCGTTTCACATACCCATCCTGCTGGATATCCCGTGTCTCCCTCCACACACCCTCCGCGTCCTTCTTACGCACGGTAAAACAAGCAATACCGAGAAACTCCGTGATATCCCTAATGACAAGTGCACAAAAGCGTGCATAGGTGATGCATGAAATTGCGAGCGTCAGGTAAATGAACATCGCCGTTCGCTTTGGTGTGGACTGTATAAATGACGGTCTATTCTCGAGTGAGCTTCATCGACGTTAGTGCATTGACACCCGATGCTCACTTGTCAAATAGGAACGGGAGCTGGGCATCGACTACCCCGACAACACTCCATAGCCACATGTTGTGCCACAGGGGGAACGGTCCACGTGTAACATGGCTCAAGATCATCCTTCCTACTTGGTGGGCAAATTGCAAACCCCACGCACAAAGGAACGGCAAGAAGAGTGGTGAGTGAATGATAGCGGAGTCGTGGTAAGAGGGGCTGAGCAACCAGAAAATCTGGAGGGTCGCTGAAACAACGAAGGGCAAGAGGTAGATGAGAGGTTTGAGACTCGATTTCCCGTCAGCTTTGGTGGCTTTGATGACGTTGCGGTAGCTGAGGGGGCGTTAGTATATACACACGATGGTCACTGGTGCATTCACCTTGAGACGATGTTGAAAGCTAGAGCGAAAGCACCGAAAACCATGAAAGATTCATTAAGACCGATGTTGGGGATGTGCTGAACAACTTGGGGTATCCTATCTAGACGGGTGACAGTCAGGATTTTTTTGTCCCAGAATGTGGGACCTGCGATGAGTGAGATCAGATGTTTTGTCCAAATACTGTTCTCTTACCAAAAATTCCTGATATAATATAAATGATGACGATCATTAAGATACCCTCTACTGGACCTGAGAAAGGACCGAGGTACAACACTCCTAGATTACAAGTCGATAGATGATCATGACTTGTACATGTCACTAAACGCACCAGTATGATATTCTTCCCATGTGGTCAAGTAAAAGTTGGCAAGGGTAGCTATTTGAGATGCAACAGTCCACCACGAGCGGCCAAGATTGAGGGCACGAGACGCAAGAACGACCTCGAGCTGAAAAGTTCAAAGTATGAGACCAGATATATGACTGGAAGTGGAGGCAGCGTACTGTAGTGTTGAGCGCGTCGCAACCTGCGAGAAAAAAGTTAAGTATCGGTGCGCGTCAGGAAACGCGCTCTCAGACCATGATCAAACATTTCTCCCAAAGGACCGGCCATTCCCGTTCTCCTTGCCTGCTTCCTGTGGTTGGATAAGCATTGAATGTCGACTTTGCGTGAAGGTATCCACTCACCCATCTACTGCATCGAAGCTTTGGTACATGAACAGCCCGATCGCCCAACTACATTTCGAGGGTCAGCGTCACACAAGCTTGATGCAGAGAACAGAACACGCACGTAAAATAGATCCACTGAGGAGGCCCGGTTGCTCCATCCTTCTCGGTCAAGTAGAGAGGGTCATAGTATAGTAGCGTGACGACATTAAACACGACAATGCATAGGCCAAGCAAGGTTATCTAGGCAAGCTTGATCTCATTGGTGATAAGAGCTGGGTGGTGACAACATACGGTATTTGGAGCGATGGTCAATGGAAAGAGCTTGATGAACCAATTCCAGTATGGAGTGAGGACATAATGCGAAACCAAAGATCTTATGGTCAAAGTTTAACATCAGAACGAAGTGTTTGGAACAGTACGCACTCATCTACACCTTTATAGGAATATTTTTTGAGATTTTTGAGTGCTTGCTGTGAGAGGTAGCCCATGGAAAGTTCGTGATTATTTGAGACGGCCTGTAAACAACGTCGGAAACGTTCAAACATGCAGAATTCGAACAGAGTACATGAGCGCTCGAAGGAAACCTATTACGTATGAGATTATGCCACATTGCCAAAAATTTACTGCATGCACGTGCGGATCGTCAACATGTCAGCACAGCCACTGAGTCTAGCTGCCAATCAACAAACTTTAATCAGTCATCTGCTAAAAGTAACAGGTTGTCGGTACATAGTATACCCGTCCTGTATTCAGTCGCCCCGCCCATTCCATTCGCTCCGTCTTCTCATGGGTCCTTCTGTTCTATTACTCCAACCAATTCCTACCCGCTGACCGCAGACCACGTCGTCCTTTTACCACCCTCTAATCCGTACTCTACGGGACGAACATCAGCGACGTCCTCACGCACTTCACACATCCCATTCTTGGCATCGTTACTTGGCTCCCCGACAATAACCTTGTGAAGAACCTCACCCGTGGGAGCAAAATCCGGAGAGCCTTCATCCGAGTTGGACATAGATCGGACAATGGACGTGGATCAAGAGATGGAACTCCCGGGGCCAGTGATTCTTCCATCTCAACGAGCTGCTTTTTGTCATCGAGTATGTGACCATCAAGCATATCGTCTTTTGGAGCTGATGGAAAGGGAATGGAAGCGGCAAAAGGATTAGAAACAGTTGGGTATACTTGTAGACACCCTCAAACTATCAAATGGCATTTTACGCAGCGGAAAAATTCGCAGCTGAGCGCTGAGGCCTGAGGGCTCACCCAATAGAGCCAATAAGGAGACCGAAGAGCTTGACCAAGTTGCTGGCAATGCAGAGGATGAGATTGGTGAACGGGTGTCTGCTGTTCGCAAACCTGAGCTGCTCTATGGAAAGCAGTCGTTGCTGAAGTTGTACGGCACGTTGCTAGTCCATGGGGTAGCCCACATAACTTCAAGGCAAGTGACCAGTCATTTTCTCTACATCACTACTGACAGATGCAACAGAATCGCACACTTCGTGCTGCCGCAACTCTCTTGTTTAACAAGTTCCTTTGTGTCAGCTAACATTCTGCGATCAGCACCACCTTCTCCTCTTCAAGATCCTTGAGACCTCAAGAGACCCAAATATCCGTAGTAACATTATCATTGCTCTCGGCGATGTGACAGTCTCGTTCAGCAACATCATCGACGAGAACAGCAATGAATTATATCAAGGCCTTTCTGATGGAGATCTTGTCGTAAAGAAGAACACACTGATGATGCTCATGCACTTGATCCTCAACGGGATGATCAAAGTGAAAGGTCAGCTAAGCGAGATGGCTAAGTGTCTAGAGAACGAGGAAATACGGATATCCGACCTTGCGAAGGTGTTTTTCAAAGAGCTGTCAACTAAGGACAACGCGGTCTACAACAACCTGCCTAATGGTATGCCTCAGTTCACTCTTAATATCAACGTTCTTCATATCATTATTTTAGTCATCAGTCACTTGTACACAGGTGACCACACCGGAGGAAACTTTTAAAAGCACCATGCGCTGCATCTTTTCTTTCATCGAGAAGGCCGGCCCCCGTCTCTTTCCATCGTCATAATTCTGATTCATTTAACTTCTAACAGGAAAAGCAAGCCGAAAATATTGTGGAGAAGCTTTGCCAGTATTTCAGACTCGCTGAGGATCCCCGTCAATGGCGCGACATCACATTCTGCTTGTCTCTCCTCCCATTCAAGTAAGCGATGGGTCAAAAAACTCATCGAAGGTTTGCAATCCTACCGCGATAAGCTGCCTGAGGAAGGCGTGTTCGACAGGTTTGGTGAGATACTTACAAACTTGTTGCGGCCCAATACATCGGCGAACAAGCCAGACACGGAGCTCAATGAATCTGAATCGGTACGGCCGTTCTGACTAGGATTCCTGTAACATGAGTCTCAAACTCATCCAGATACTTAGCAAACATCGACGCCAAGGCGAAGAGGACCAAGCCTTCGAAAAGCGCGTTGAAGGAAGAAAGCAGCTGGGAAACGGAAAGTTACACGACAATGTGAGTTCTATGTGTACTCTTTGATTTCTTGCTTACCTATTTTGCAGCCGTGCACACGAAAGTTGTTGAAGCCGAGCCTGAGCCAGCATTGCAAGCCCCGCCTTGTTAACTGGACTTTTGCACGCGTGGTGCGTCCACAGGACTACCTTAGGATACTAGGCGTCTCCGGATGCATGTGCGAGATGTGCGGGTTGTGAGTGTGAGTTAGAGTAGTGGTGAGCTTAGGCGTGTTTTTGCAGCGCCGAATTCAGACCGTTGGATCGATACCCGTGTTTTAGGATGAGATAAGGGATATGAAGTAGCGGAAGTACTGCGACGAGGTCACATAAAAGATCGGGTGTAAGTCTTATTGAGCCTTCTCTTTGAGTTTCTGTCCACTGGATGCCGTTTCGTAGTGGCGCTGACGAGGAATATAAGCGGGAGAAGTATGAGTGGGTGAGTGGTATGAATGGCTAGGGGAAGATGTGGACACGCGAAGAGAAACGGAAAGCATACCTGGACAATACCATCCTTGAATTGAGTACTCCGATGTTGTGATAACCGATAGTATGGTAGATATTGAGCATCACAATTATCAACATAAAATTGCTGACCACTTTGATATAGGAGTGTGAAGCGCAACGACTCCGCCGACGAGCCTTTGCTCAGCTGCACGAATGTTTCCGGAGAAAGTGAAATTAAAGAGGAGTGTGTGAATAACCAGGGAAGCATGAGCAAGGTCTGATTGCGTGGTTTCCTCATGTTTGAATTGTTGGTGATGTGCACTTGGGAATATTCGTGAGAGAGAACATTAACGTCGCGAGCCGCTAGAGTTCCAACAGAAAAGTGCGCCATATGCATCTTGTTTGACATTTGCGATTGCATTAACATAACATAACCATAACTCATGTCATTATTAACTTTGCCGTCCTTGTCGAACCATGTAATTGCGAGGCACTAAGTAATCAATGAAGCGCCTATAAACAGGGCAGACATCATTGAAGATAGTTGATGTACCGGATCTCCATTGCTTTTCAGACTCGCGACATTACCACCTGCTGCCCCATCATATTTGTCCAAGATCTGTGCGAATACCTCGGATGCGCCGCTCATATGTAAAATTCGGGAGATGCCTGCGTGTAGTGCGATGAAATGAGGGTTGGGTAATGGTAGGTCTCGTGTAGGGCTATCGTGATTCCGGAAGGTGATGGTTTTACCGAGGAGCTCGAGAGGGTGTATCCACGGCCCGCCCCCAACGTCCTTGACTGTGTACTCGTTTTCTCGCTGGTGCGCAGATCAACATGAGGTATTACGAGGATGCAAGACTACGGGCTCACCTCCGTCTGCTCGAGGTATACTTTCAGCTTGTCAAAAATATCGTGGATATCGTGTTGGAGCATCATGGCATTAGAAGGGTCGTCTGCAAGCCTTTCCATGTTTTGAATAGTTTCTTCGGACATTCCTGAGTAATGCCGGATGATATTCCACGTTGCAGCCGCGGTATGCGCCTGCAGAATCCAACTTGAGGGTTGATATTAATGATAACCTAGGAGAGACATCCTTACCCGGTCCATGGTGAAACCCCCGACAGTCCGTTTCAGGATGTGCGTTGCTTGTAAGGTTACCCAACCCTGCTTGACACCAGCGGGTTTGTGTGCTCCATCCCAGACACCTGAAATAACGCATCTATAACCGTCTCGTCGATTAACCTGTTGGAAGTTAATGCCAAAGCTGCCTTTTAACTAGTAAGACGCACATCGGTCCTGAATCTGCTACTCTGTTCCGGACTGGCACTTACCAGGCTGCCATAGGTGTCGGGCGTGGCCTGACCAGAAACCAAGTCTGATGGTTGAAGGGTTCCGGCTGTGACTATCAACGAAGAAATCGTGTTAGTGTCCGTGGTAAACATCTTAAAGTTCTAATTTACATGGCCAGAGCAGATACATGAACCAAATGCTTGCGAGATTGACTTGCTCGTGGATCTCAGGACATGCACAAATAGCACAGGCAGTATAACGTTCGGAGCTTTCGCCACCGGTCCCGTGAGCGTTCCTCAGCATCGCGTCTAGAACCCTGGATGCGTCAACGTCATGCACACATGGTGGAGTTGCGATCCATCTGTATTTATTCGTCGATAGCTGCTCTATTGTTTGTCGAGCCTGTCCTACGTAAGTCGCAGTGGATATAGCAGCATTTTGCATGTTGAGGTACACGTTCTCGTTGAAGTTAATGACGGATTCAGGTTCGCTGATAGTCTCGCTCAAGTCGATCGCATTTCGTGAATGAGACCGTTTGCTATTACGGTAGGGAAGGAAGTGAATCACTTGATCAGTGATAGGCTCGTCGGAAATATAAACAAGGATATTACAACTCCGCGAATATTGTGACTTCGACCAGCTTCACCTCATCAACGATGCTGCACGAACTACCCACAGAGATAGCTCTCTACATAGCATCCTATCTCCCATTACAATCTCTCCGCAATGTCTCGCTGGTGTCCAGAGAATGGCATGGTCTGATTACAGACAACGTTCAGGCAGTTTACCGGAACGCAGCCATCTTACATCGCTTCGTCCTCCTTGTCGATCTTCAGGCAGATTCATCAGGTCAAAAACCGGATAGGAAGAAAAGAGACTGGTCGCAATTCTGTCTGTGCTTCTCCAAGTGCAGCTGATACCTTTTGACCATCTCTGCTAGGTCAGAGACGATTGCAGATCGAGAGGGGTTGGCGAGGTAAGGCTCCATCCGTCGCAAGAGAGCTGAATGCCACCGGCAAATTCGTGCATCGAATGAAGGTTGATGAGAAGGAGAAATTCGTGATAACCACCCGCCACACCGGAGGCCTCTCAGTGACCGATTATAACACTGATCGCGTACTTTGGGCAACAGTAAGTTGACTCATATGCCCGTTTACCCCATCCTGAACCGTTCCGAACAAACAGACTCATGTAGACGATTACGCTCACTGCGAATATGACCACGGCTACATCATCTTCAATCGCCACGACAACAACAAGGAAGTATGGCGCTATGCCCGCGACTTCCGGGACTCTGAGATGCCAGAGGACTTCAAACCTGACGAATCCATGTTTAAAGCGTCGCAAGAAGCCGCTCAGCGTTTTGCCTCCCCAACAAATCGCGGCCATTTCAGACCGTGGGCCCTCCTCCAGATGCCCGAGGTTACCCGTGCGTTCCGCTTGTCGTACCCAACGTTGCTGTCGGCTGGCGCAAATAACGCTTATTTGTGGGACGTGCCGACTTCCCGTCTTGTTGAAACGATTGGTAATATACAAGCACCGAATCAAGGCGGGACACTAGGACGCCTCAACTATGTTGAAGTCAACGACCAATACGCTTTCTTCTGCGGGTCCATTCAACTACGTGTTTTTGCAAGGGGCGGTGGGGCCTTGGTCTATCACTTGGGCATGAAAGATTTGCCGTGCACCTACTGGGACGTGCTTCCAGATAGCGACGATGTCCCGTGCGCTTCTTCGCTCTTCCAGCCCCAACTACTTCACGAAGCATATCACGTCTCTTCCACATGCCAGAGCAACTTTGTTGCTGGTAAGTCATACACGTCGATCTACACAATCTACTCACTGTTTGTGCAGCCCATGTATCTTCCTCGGGCAAGGACATAGGAGTACTCACTGCATCAGGGATCTTCATCTGGATGCCCGGCTTCGAACGACTTATCCATCGCGAGGCGACTCTCAACGACACAGCAATCCTCCTCAACTTCAATCACTCCCTCGACAACGTCCGAGACATCTCGGTCTATCTAGCCCTCGGAGAATCAAATGAAAAAGCCGCAATTGCGACCGTAAGTGTCTACTCCCACATCTAGACTTCTCAGTGCTAAACCCATCGCAGCGTAAGGGTCTATTTATCGTGTCCCTAGACCCCGAAATCAGCAAGCTCACTGCGGAGGCCCCGCCTCGCCCTGGCCTATCTGTCTGCCGCATCGCAAAATACGACCATAGCCGACACCTATCTTTCATCTCATGTCTGCAGATGACGCACACCGGGCTCTTTTTCAACTGGTACCCGTCTTCAGAACAAAACAGGCCTTCTCAGCCTGCACGGCGCATGGTGATGATCCCGCCTCAGCCTCAGCAGGCAAATCAGATCCATGTGCCTGTTCAACTTGTGCCAGCTCAAGGCGTGGAAGGGCAGAGTGACTTTTTGCCTGGGCTGGAGCCTATTGAGTCTAGTGATGATGATGAGCTGGGTGAAGGTGCAGTTTCTGATCCGCCTTCTCCCACTATCGCCGAGCAAGCTGGCCCGCCCTCACTGGTTGAAACGCACGAAGAGGACGAGGATGAGGGTAACGATGGGGAGGGAGGGGATCTTGTAGTGGACGAAGATGTTGATGATTTTGAGATGGAGGAAGTGGAGGATGAGATGATTGATGATTTTCAGTTCGGTGGTGATGGTGAGCGCTTTTTGTATCGAGTAGTTCTTGATCTGATGTTTGATTTGTCTTCCTTTTCTTTTGGTGTAGGTTTTATGCAGGTCATCGTGAATGATTGGTTCCTTCCTATCAACTCAAGCATGGTGCATTGCATACATGTTTGATTTGTTGCTGTGCTCGCGATTGTATTTCTACAGGATGTAAGATATATCATACGAATGACATTGATCTCCGGTGAGGAGGATGAGCCAGTGCAAACGAAGATGAGGTATTTGTCCCATTTTTGAGGATTACAGCAACAGTGAACGATTAGATTTACACCGCGCGAGATTAGCAAGGCTCGTATGCATTCCGTCAGTATCTGTGCTCACTGCAGGACAAGCAGAAGACTGATTTATTTCTACCCTGTGACACTAATATCACAGTCCACATCTCCTTCGGCGGTACCAACTGGGCAATCAGTCATCGGCACGCTCAACGACACAATGATCGACAACGCGAATACCACATCTCAGATGTGCTGGCGGGATCTTAGATGTCGGCATTGACAGCATTCCTGCTTGGATTGTCGGTGACACCCTGAAGAATGTGTCTCCGTCTTCTATGCTAGTCCCGCTGCCGTTGGCTTTACCCAGCTTGCAACCAGTGGCTTGAGCTCTTCAATCGGACCTTCCGACCCGAACTCGGTGCAGGTGAAATGGCTTGACATCCCTGTCTACTAGTACTTGCGCGAGCTCGAGTGGTCGCGGAAACACTACCAGCATCAGAACACATTCTGGATTTGCTTCTTCCAACAAGAACATCGCCTTATCGCTTACTCTTCTCGCCTCTGTGGCAGGCTGATTCACCCCTTCCTCTAAGCAGAGGCGATGTACACTACCTATACATTGGGGATTACGATGCACACATAATGGGACAACACTGGTACGATGTACAGATCATTTGTTTTCTTTTGGTAGACCAATATTTTAGGATGGGCGTACAATGCAAGCACAATGTATAGCTATAGATCATTCATCTGTTTCTTTGTCTTCTGATACATAGCGCGCACATTTTACGACAACATTATATCATAATTTACGCCTGGACTCGACGCCTCGCAATCTCTCAATTTTATTCTCTGCTTTACAAAACACTTGCAGATTGAGAACGAACGACTTCATTTGTCTATGGTGTGTCTATCCTGCCAGGGCCAAGCTCTTGGATTTCGATGCTGAATGTCCGAGTCGGCTGGCAGTACATTTAAGAACGCCAGGCCTTACTGCCATGCAAAATAGTTGGTTTCTTCATTACACGATCGATGAATTGCTGGCAGGTATATCCGCACACACGCAGAAATCTCCAGAGTCCATCATTGCACGGTACTCTCTCAAGATCTTGATGGTTTGGCTTGCTCGTAACTTGAGCGCCGAGCGGTACATACATGAACCAATGGTACAACTTGTTGAACCATTCTCACGCAGAAATCACTAGTGCATATTAGAAGCGATCACCTTTGGTTCTGAGGCAACAGGCTGGAGAATACAACTCGGAATTATAGGTGTACATATCGGAGATCCTGGAAGTACTTCCACAGTCCCAAAGCCTGAAATAGCGAACAGTCACGGCTGAAGATGCTACACGAAGTCGTCAGAGTGTCTCAAAAAGGGTTTAATCAGCATAGTGAGAGGACGCACGAAAATGATTATATGCCAATATGGATGAAAACTATGCGCTGGTCCAAGGGCATGTCCTTGTCACTAGCCAACAACTGGACCGCTCGGTGCAGCGCTCGGGCAGCTCGCTTGGAATTCATCTTGCCATCCCCGCACAAGTTCTTGTAGAATGCCTCGACTAAGCGCTGCACCGTACTATCGTTGACGCTCCATAATGTCCCAACTACACTCTGCACACCAGCAAATTGAAGGCTAGCCGCCAGGTGTATGACTTCGTCAGGCGTATTGGCATCACCAACAGCGGTTTCACAGGCAGAAAGAAAGGCTAATTCATGCCTAGACAGATCCGTTTGTGCGATATCGAGGAGTGAAAGCGGTTGGTCGCGCATGAGGAAGGCCGACTTGAAGGGTTCTGTATAGTTCTGTGTCCCGTGACACGAAAAATGAAGCCAGGTATTGTCTCGCAATGCATCCAATGCTCTCGATTTCGTTGCCTCAACGCTCGTTATTTTGGTGAAGGAAACAGTCGGAGGAGGGGGCAAAAGACTCCGCACCAATTCTAGTTCGGGCTCCACACACTCCAAAGTGAATGGATGACCAGCTGGGTGATTCTGACCGATGGCAGCAAAGGGCACTGACAGGGATCTGTCATGACTCCTGCGAGTCCTGATCAGGGCGGTAAGCGATGGCGTGTATGAAGAGATATACAGCTGCGAAAGGGACTGTCCGTGTGCCCTGTACTCGCCAGCGGCGTGCAACGGCAAGAAATTGAAGGCACCTGTCGGGCACCACCATATCCGGGAACGTGATGGTGCAACTGCGCCCAGATGTTCGACCACTGGGTAGACGATGTCGTTCCATAACTCCCTCAAAGCTTTCATCAGCGCCGAGTGGGTGCTTTTGGGAGCGGGTGTGGGCACAGCTTCAGAAGCGGGTTTGGGAGTAGGTGTGGGAGCAGCTTCGGGGGGGTTGGGAGCGGCCTGTGGTTGACTTGCTGATTGGAATCTGTGCACCAAATTTTGGAGTGTCTCCGAATTGATACGGAGTTTGATGCTGATCGGAGATTGCTTGTGCGGGATAATAATGGCATCGCAAGACGACTTGCTTGCAACGAGCACGATGATAGGCCCATCCCGAGCTGCATCTTGAAGATCTGAGAACAAAGGGGGAAGTAGGAAGCGAGAGAAGCCCTCGTTATTCCGAATATCTTCTACAACTCTATTCCAGTCCTCCACTAGACGTCGGTACCGGCTTGCTTCTGCTTCTACATTGACTCTTGGGGACCCTTCTGGATGATTCGTAGGAGGTGCATCAAGGAGAGAGCTGAAGTGTCTGAATTTCTTCATCAAGGCCACTGCATGATCACCGAGATCTTGGAGGCCGTCAAGAGGCATGCGGAGTCGTGTCATCTGGGTCCAGATGACAGTCCTGCCTTGTTCTAGCAACTCGACAGCGCGACGTACATCACCGCGACGAAGAGCACATGAAGCAGCATCCACGGCAAGCGTACTTGGAAAGTCCTTCATGGCATTGTGACGAGATGATACTGAAGCTGTCGCGGACATGTAAGCGTCCAGAAGCTGCATGGAAGTTGCATAAGCCTCCAGTGCGGTATCATGTGAAAGTTGATCAGCATCGTAAACCCAACGCAGACTTGCTCGCAGGCGACGTTGCAAACCTCCGGAGACAAGATTTGCTGCTGCCTTGAGATGATGCATGGCAGCAGCCGAACTGTCAATGTGTTCACCAATGCCGTTAAGTCCCGATTGATGGAACAACATATAGACGTTAGCTAGCGATTGATGGACGATTAATAGACGAGAATCATGTTGCGTCAACAGAGTCAATGCACAGCGGAGATTCTCTTGTGACTCATGGAGGTCTTCTCGATCGCGTCGGTGCTTGAAGCGGGTAGAGAGCATATTCCCAAGGTTATTTAATGACATGGACCGATCTGGGTGACCGACTGGGCGTAAGGCCAGCGCATCCCTGTAAAAGACGATAGCGTCATCCAAGTCTTGGTCATTGCCTCGGTGCTCGAAGCGGGTGGAGAGCACATTCGCAAGGTTATTCAACGACCTGGACCGATCTGGGTGACCGACTGGACGTAAAGCCAGCGCGTCCCTGTGAAGCATGACAGCGTCATCCAAGTCTTGGTCATCGCCTCTGTGCTTGAAGCGGGTGTAGAGCACACTGGCAAGGTTATTTATTGTCGAGGACCGATCTGATTGACCGACTGGACATAAAGCCAGCGCGTCCCTGTGAAGCATGACAGCATCATCCAAGTCTTGGTCATTGCCTCGGTGCTCGAAGCGGATGGAGAGCACAGCCGCAAGATTATTTAATGACAAGGACTGATCTTGGTGACCGACTGGGCGTAGGGCCATTGCGTCCCTGTGAAGCATGATAGCGTCATCCAAGTCTTGGTCATTGCCTCGGTGCTCGAAGCGGGTGGAGAGCACAGCCGCAAGGTTATTTAATGACAAGGACCGATGTGGGTGACCGACTGGACGTAAAGTCAGCGCGTCCCTGTGAAGCATGACAGCATCATCCAAGTCTTGGTCATTGCCTCGGTGCTTGAAGCGGGTGTAGAGCACACTCGCAAGGCTATTTAATGACGAGGACCGATCCGGGTGACCGACTGGACGTAAGGCCAGCGCATCCCTGTAAAAGACGATAGCGTCATCCAAGTCTTGGTCATTGCCTCGGTGCTCGAAGCGGGTGGAGAGCACACCGGCAAGGTTATTTGATGTCAAGGAACGATTTGAGTGACCGACTGGACATAAAGCCAGCGCGTCCCTGTGAAGCATGACAGCATCATCCAAGTCTTGGTCATTGCCTCGGTGCTGGAAGCGGGTGGAGAGCACAGTCGCAAGGTTATTTAATAAGGAGGACCGATGTGGGTGACCGACTGGGCGTAAGGCCATTGCGTCCCTGATAAGCATGACAGCATCATCCAAGTCTTGGTGATTGCCTCGGTGCTGGAAGCGGGTGGAGAGCACACCGGCAAGATTATCTAATGACAAGGACCGATCTGAGTGACCGACTGGACATAAATCCAGCGCGTCCCTGTGAAGCATGACAGCATCATCCAAGTCTTTGTCATTGCCTCGGTGCTGGAAGCGGGTGGAGAGCACAGTTGCAAGGTTATTTAATATCGAGGACCGATCTGGGTGACCGACTGGACGTAAAGCCAGCGCATCCCTGTGAAGCATGACAGCGTCATCCAAGTCTTGGTCATTGCCTCGGTGCTCGAAGCGGGTGGAGAGCATAGTCGCAAGGTTATTTAATGACGAGGACCGATCTGGGTGACCGACTGGATGTAAAGCCAGTGCGTCCCTGTGAAGCATGACAGCATCATCCAAGTCTTGATCGTTGCCTCGCTGCATGAAGCGGGTGGCGAGCACATTCGCAAGGTTATTTAATGACGTGGACCGACCTGGGTGACCGACTGGACGTAAAGCCAGCGCATCCCTGTGAAGCATGACAGCGTCATCCAAGTCTTGGTCATTGCCTCGGTGCTGGAAACGGATAAAGAGCACAATCGCAAGGTTATCAAACGACGAGGACCGATCTGGGTGACCGACTGGACGTAAAGCCAGCGCGTCCCTGTGAAGCATGATAGCGTCATCCAAGTCTTGGTGATTGCCTCGGCGCTTGAAGCGGGTGGAGAGCATAGTCGCAAGGAAATCTAATGACGTGGACCGATCCGGGTGACCGACTAGGAACAAATCCAGCACTTCCCTAAGACGCGTGATGACCTCGTCTAAGTCTTGGTCATTGCCTCGGCGCTCGAAGCGAGTGAGCACCAATACAGCCAGATTAGATAGCAAATGCCCTCGGCGATCATACATACTGTCGTTGTATCGCAGTGCATCGTAATGAAGGGAGATCACTTCATCTAAGTCGTGGGGATCATCTCTCTGCAAGCACCACTTTCCACGATCAGCAAGTCGTTTTGGCGACAACGGAAGCATGGATGCATCGGGCTGCATGTGCCCAATATCATGTCCATCCATACCTCCAGCTCTATGTAGAGCAAAGGTATCGATTGCAAGCAAAGCTGCTCTGTAAATGTGGTTGCTGGAGTGGCAAACCTCGATGACTTCGCTCAGTAACTCTTCCGCCGCATCGGCATCTGTTTCAAATCCCCGTTTCGCAAAGCGAGACAGCAGAGAAATGGCAAGATGGAGCTGGGTCGTGGGTCGGTCAGGATGACCAGTAGGACGCAAAGCAAGGGCGTCTTGAAAAAGAGAGATGGGGATGTCGAGGTCGAGGTCGAGGTCGAGGTCGAGGGATGTTCCATTTACTTGGCAATTAACAAACTTCGCGGAAGCTAGATTGAATAGTGCTGCAGGGCGGCATGGATGATCTATGGCGCAGAGATCAGACGCACGTTCAAGGTGCGTTATGGATTGGTCGAGATCCCTAGTGTCCTGTGTCCTTCGGTATCGTGCGAGAAGACCATGTCCGGCATCCGTCCTTTGTACTAACGCGTGCATGTCGTCGGACGTAAGCTACACATTACAAGCTCTCAGCATCAGCATATCAGACTGGCATTGATCACTCACGGCGGTAAGCGGTTCAAGAACTGCAGCGTAGTTTTCATCAGATCGTCGCTGCTCCACTGTCATGAACAGCGAAGTACACGGGGATACGACTTCCTCCTGCTTGGGCTGAAAAACTATGGCTGTGATACTCGTCAACATCTGTCAGGAGTAAGTTGCAACAGACGTTACTGACGACGTGACTGTTCACTGCGATCCAATAATTCACCCACGGATATCTCGAATGTGCGAAGGACTTCTCCATGACCGAGCATGAGACCCAGTTCAAATGAGGCATACAAGCTGACCCGAACGAGAGAAGATCGTTCACATGGCCTAGAGTCTTTCTCAACACCTGCAAGAAAGATGGGATTAAGGACAGCTTACAGAAGTATGGGCTCGTTCCATTCGACAACAGCCTGGTCTACGTGCACAGGCTTGTTGCATGTTCGGAATTCGATCCCGCGAACCTTGACTACCACATGGAAGCCAGCGGGAATCCGTTGGAGACCAAGAGTTAGATCAGTCGCGCGAATGGCTTGGGAGAAGTCGTCAATTCATGCGACACTGAGTTTGATATCACATACCAGTAACGACGATCTGTTGCACTCGACTGAGGTGTGCCTCTCCCGGGTCTTGGGGGTGTTCTGGGTAGCTTACCTCCTCACCCAAGGCTGGGAGGGCATCATCGAGTGGGTCTGGCACAGTGTCTGTGGCGAAACAAAACAGCAGAGTAATGACGAAATAAAGTGTTGCCAGAATGGCTTTGGGAAATCATTGGTATGTGCTGAATGAAAAAAGATGGTGCATACTATTGACGGCGAATTGTAGCATTTCACCGATCGAGAGGTTCGTCTCGGGGTCCTGGGGGCGTACTGGGTGACTCGGCTCCTCCAAGGGTGGAGGGCAATCATCAAGAGGATGAGGAACGAAGTTTGACATATGGCTGAGGGATGCAAACTGGCACTTGGGAGCAAGATGTGTACTAGAGATAACGGAAAACTGCAGTGCTCGCAAATGCCTGACAGATTATAAAGGAAGGGACCATAGCATGCACGCGGCATCCACACTGCGCTGCGATGTGCAGAACTGTGGTCAACGGGACAAAAGCGGCTCGCAGCTCATTGAATTACCTATAGATTCATCAATAAACGTCAGACTTGTACAGCAGATGTGTGTTGTAGGTGCGCCGTTGATTGAAACAGCCAACACGAGGAGGCTGCGAGGCTCGAGAACAGCACAGCATTCCAGGCTTTCGAATATTGTGAAGCACGGCATGAATGTCACCGCCCTCAGGCCTCAACCCCATCCCACTGCTGTCAGAAGTATGTCACGCGAGAAGATAAGAACTGACAAGAACTCACTTTCTGCCATCCGAGTCCGGGCAGCAGTCCCAACACTTTGCACGCCTTGGCTTATGACGGAATGGGACAAAGTTCTGTTCGGGTCCTGAGGCCTGATGGGTCGAGGCTTCCACTTGCGCGACCAAGGGGATTTAACCATTGTATCTCATACGTACTAGTTGTTACAACATTGTTAGGGACGTTGCAGGGACCGTGTGAATGATTGGTTGAGAATAAGCGTAATAGGCTTTGAAGCGGTAAATCAATATGGCCACAGCCCACAGCTAAGCATCAGAACCGACGAGACTAAAAAGGCGAAGTGTGCGTGTTTGCATGGATGTAATATGTCTGGCGATATCGATGCAAACATTGAGGGTTTAAACTTCGCTGGACGCTGGCACTTCTGCGGTCATAAGTGTCCACACTGGCAACTATTTTCTCGCCTTCGTTTATACCACCAGCTTTAATTCTCAGCCTGTGCCGCAAGGACTCCATTACCTTTTAGATGATATGATAGATGCTTGTTCTCGATTCGTTTTCCCACGGTGTCCTTTACGCTCCAGGACATCCACTATTGTTGTAGCTCCAGAAATTTCCAATACTCGTTACTGACGTTGACTTACTCCATCGCCGCATAACAAGCTCTGGTCCTTCGAGTCCCGCCAGCTACTCGTTTCATCCGACGTCCAATGTCCCGTCGCCCTCACCCTCTCACCTGATTCACGCCAACTGGCTTACACGACCAAAGATGAACCGAATATCTACATATGCAACGTTCCACCCAACATCCTCGCTAGCGCCGGGCTTGCCGGAGAGGCACAGCCTAGTGTACGCATACACCCGCATAGATTCATTATTTATGCGCTAAAGTCTCTTACAGACCAGTAAACCTAAACGTCCACACCTCGCTAATATGCTCAATGTACGTTGTCCAGCTCTTCTACTCACAACGCCACACCATTCTTTATTACAGTCCGACGCAACACGTCGCCGTCAACCAGTGATATTGCCTGTTATATCTGCCATCCACCGCCCGCCAACACCTCTGCCGGCAAGGAACACAGGTTTTCCCCGCTTTCTGCGCAAACTGCTTCCCTCCTCCCATACAGACGCAGTTAGTCCTATTCGGAACAATCAGCCTCGTAACCCTTTGGACGTATGTTTCCTTTATTTGTTTGCTTCCCAGTTGACTTGATGTTTCCCTCGCAGTTCCCTGCTACAGCGCCCTTACCTCGTTCACATATAAATCCCCACGAGAACGTGAGTGGGGACTGCCGTAATCACATATTTGACTTACATTTTATTTTCTAGTCCCGACCCCCACCAGTACCACCCACTGCCCAATCCTTGTGGCCCATTCGGAAAGGTCAGACATCACCGGCCATCGTCGAAGTTCCTCTCGCACAGGGTAAAGAGGTTCGTACGACTCATTTTCGGTCACTGTCGTCTAGATCTCACGCATCCTTTTACAGCGGAACGCTGCAGCAGATGCTCCCGCTAAAGATGATGAATGGATTCGTGATGAAGACTATGTTTCTTCCCCTACTTCACCGAATCCCGATGCGCAACGGCTATCCACATCGGCAGGGCAGACCACATCCGGAGAACATGAAAGCAGCCGGGTGTGTTTCTGCTTTTAGATTGGTTTTGCGAACGGTACTATGATGAGCCCATCGTGGACGATTATATCCCCTTGCTAACTACGCGTTGTTACAATTCCTGCTGTGCAAAGTGTATTTTACAGACAGAAGGGCATGTCAAGTACAAAAGACTGGATGGCGCTTCAACACAGGAACGTTGAGTCGCAGACGAGCCGGAATGAAATAGAATGTATATCGGGTCTGATACATCCATTTACAGTGGAACGCTGCAGTGGGTGCTCCCGCAAAGATGATGACTTGACGCATAATGAAGACCATCATGATGTTCCTTCTACCCCTTCTTCACCGAATCAGGAATCAGGAATCACGACAGCCAACCACATCACGGCAGACCGGAATCAATGTCGGAGCGCATCGAAGGTTGTGTTTCTGCCTGTAGACTGGTTTTGACCGCATTCTACGGGTATGTCGATTTTACTGTATCCAATCGTTATTGCTCGTCGTGTGCGTTGTCTTAATAAACTCTTGAAGGGTATCGAATTCATGATCACCACACGCTTTTCTGGCTTGCTTCTCGGGCCGGCACTTGTCTGTTTTTGAATTCATAGGCAGCGTGGTGCCTTCGTGGATGCGACTGAGGATGACAACGGCGACTTCGTACGGACTGACGGCATGATGGGACAATGTTAAAGCCGAATGGCTGATTGCTGGGTTGCCGAACATTATGATCAGTTGTATAATAACATCGAAGAGCAACTCCTACGCATGGATTGAATGCAAACGCAGTATATATGCAATATGCACCTGGTACTATCAAGATACAATCGATTTTCATGAAGTCATTACGTTCATCTTCATTACACGTCGTAAGATGCCCCTTCCGCAGGCACCTCCTTGCCTGTCGATGGTCGGTCGTGATTCCCATTTCTGTACATTGAGGCACCATCATTGTGCGTCAACTGAGATATATGGACCTGCATAGGCTTCAAAGGATATTGCTGCAAGTTTCCCCGATTCGTCTCACTGGTGGACCATCCACGGACAGTCAAAACATGACTGTTTCTACTGATTGCGATTCGGATCATCACCATGTAGAAAACAATGGAGATGATGGGCATGAGCTATTTGGTCGAAGATTACTTAGTAACTTTCGACGATGTGTTATATGTGAACCTACTATGTCTATCATGACAAACGTTCCATTGTTCGAGCAGACGGAAGTGATTAGGGTGCAGAGGAGCGCTATGGAGTACACAATAGCAGCATCCACAATTACCCGTAATATGCTCGTCGTGGTGGATTTCGTAGCGCGAGAGGTAGAGACACTGCGTTCGATTTTCCAGATACGAAACACCAGTAACCCTGAACAAATTCAGTGTGAGGCCACAATGCCACGCTCAGGCAGAAGTGTACTTACCTGAACTCAATAAATTCGTTACAAATGCCAATGCATAGAATGTCAAGATCCATTCACGAGCCGCTGGGCTGGGGACGCTGCCGGAGACGCTAGCCATATGCGCAACTCGAGAAAAGTTAAAAGCTGAATAAACGCCAGTGGCTTCGAGGGTGTTATCAGAAAAGGCAGCTTCTTGTGTGTGATTGCAACATCACCTGCGACACTACACCACAGTATGCTTGGTAGGATGGTAACCCAGACGGTCTGCCAAACGACATAGCAACGATAAATCTTGTTGCCTTTCAATATCAATTTCATACTGGAAAATAAAAGATTGGACCCACCACCACCCCGTCGGCGACCAAAGTTTGCAAAACGAATATCACGTTCTTGATCACAAATATTTCTCCGGGAACGTCTGCGAAGAACGCCTCTGAGCCGCCTGAAATACTGCGGTACTTCACCAACCCGTCTTCAGTCCGAATGATGTCTACGACCATGTGCTTGGAGGAAGTCAGCAGATGATATCGAATATCAAAGGCAAGAAGCTAACCGCGGTACTCAGCACCAACAGCAGGACGGCCACAGCAGTGATTGGACGATTCGCGTCTCGTATGTGACGTTTGTAGGTTAGTGCCCACATGGTGCCAATAAACATAAGGACAGAAAAGCCTGGAGTACACTAGCTTGGTGGGTGTGGGGGGTGGCCAAACTTATTGAGATACTGACCGTATAACATGCCTTCCAGGACTGTTGACATTATAGCAGCACTATCCTGCGAAATGCCTTTCGAGAAAGTCATGGCGAAGATGATGCCCTGGGGATGTACAAGGGCTGGCACATTCGTCGTGTATATCGTAGTTTTAGCAGAACTTAATATATCATCATCCTGATCTTGGAGACCTTAGATCGGCAACCATCAGGCAGGTATTTATATCCAGCGCTCCTGGTCCTCACTTATCAGTTGCGGAACCGGTGAAGCTGGTATCTGAACGTGTTTGCTATGCAACTTGAATTTGAAGGTGTCACTGCCCGAAAGTGCTCAGACCCAACGAAATATTTGCTTACAGGACAAAAACTTCGTGCTTGATATTTCGGTCCTGGTGTAGCAACTCTTCATCGAGACGTGACCAATGCATTGGAGGAGGTGAGAAAACTACCCGCTGATAATCAGATTTATCACGATGTACACTTGAAATACGATGCATCATGAATCATGGTCATGCCAAGATCATGCATATCATGATGTGATCCTGACTCTCGGAGATGCAATAGAAAAAATGAACTTTGTGCGCACTGCGCACTGCAGAGAAGCTGAAATGTATTACATAATAAACCGGATTTGAACAAGCGTTTTTGTTTTGCAGTCTCTCGAGCCCAGTCGGACTTATCAAAGGAAGATGGTCAATTTTTTTTACAATGTTCATTGAATTACTAGACTGTCGACAAATTGACAATTGACCCACAACCTCCCGCGTGCTGAATCGAAAGAGGTCGGTTTTTCTCAAGCGCAGTCTGCTGACTTCTGCTCAACATTGTTGGCTCTGTACTCAACAGGCGCAGAACGGCGTGGTCTATCCTACTGATGGAACCGTCGTTCCAAACTGTATCGTCGCCTGACATATATACTATGTCATATTCTATCACTTTAACTGTGTGTCGCGAGTGTACCGGAACTTGCCCTTGGGCCCGCACTCCATAACTCTGACTTTCACCAGTGGAAAGCATGGGCGGAGCTATCCTGCGGTCCTCAGCTGATTATGCCCACTGTCCTAGTTCGTCTTGTGGATCTGGATGATTCGTTTCACAGATGTGGTACAGTTACTACTGATGGTATCAAACCCACAGGACCAGACGCTTCAAAGACTACGCTTAACATGCTTCTTCCCTGGGATGGTCCAAAGATTTTCAACCAACTTTGAATCACGGAAGTGACCCAATGCTTTGTCATGGAGAAGTCCTCCGCACAGATCACGCCTGCAGATATTAACGAGTACCAAAGCCATGATATTTCAGCCCAAGGAGGAGGAAGTCGCATCCTCGTGTACTTCCCTGTTCATGACAGTGGAGTAACTACGTTCTAATGAAAATGACGCCACATTTCTTTGCCCCCTTAGCACTACAGTGAGTGATCAATGCAGTCAGATATTCTGATGCTGAGAGCTTGTAATGTGTAGCTTACGTCCCACGATATGCACACGTCAGCCTGCAGACGGATGCCGGACGTGGTCTTCTCGCACGATACCGCAGAACGCAGACCAGTAGGGATCTCGGCCAATCCATAAAGCACTTTGAACGCGCCTCTGATCTCTGCCCCATGAGTCATCCCTGCCGCCCTGCAGTACTGTTTAATCTAGCTACGGCGAAGTTTGTTAGTTGCCAAGCTAATAGAACACACCCCAACCTCGAGATCCCTATCTCTCTTTTCAAGACGACCTTGATTTGTGTCCCACTGGCCATCCTGACCGACCCATCACCCAGCTCCATCTTGTCATTGCTCTGCTGTCTTGCTTCACGAAACGGTAATTAAAGGCAGATGCTGAAGCGGCTGAAGAGTTACTCCGCGAAATACTTAGTGTTTGCCATGCCGACAGCCACATCTACAGAGCAGTTTTGCTTGCGACCGAAACTTATCTGGATTCTGATGATCTGCTCTGCATCCGGCTGGAAGCATAGATGCACATGATCTTCGGCAGGAGCGGGCCGCTGCATCCATGCATCAAATCAACTTGCTGATCTGGCAAAGCAGTGTTTGCAGAGAGATGATCCCTATGCCTTAGATGAAGTGATACCCAAGCTTCATTACGATGCATCATTGCAATTTGCACTGGATGTTGGTCGAATCTTACTCTAGCTTACGTAATCAATTACCTTGTGTAGCGCGCATGTCCTAGTAGTAGTCACATAAACTTGCCTTTTGCCATCATCGTCCTTCCACGAATCACCAGACACTCTGTTTTTCTACACTGGGTTACTACAACACCGTGCATGCCTGCTGAGGGAAATTGCTATGTAATCTGAGCGTAATGCTGCTCACTCGCTGTGAGTGTTACAGTTCTACTCGTTTCTCCTATATTCTATCCGTTTCCATCACTTTCTATCATATTCTATCGTACGATTCTCATTCTCTTTTCTGATTGGATCCTCATTTACAAGCTCCGCTTGAACATTCGTCCCATTCCCTATTTAAACCACCTACTTATCGCATGTATTCCTTAACTTGACCTATGCAGACCAGGGCCTGCAGACTCTAGCTTTACTTGTGCAATCGAACTCTACTTTGATCTTTGATACCAGACGTCTTTGTGACGCTGAGCGTAACAAAAGGTCAAGTTACTTCTTTACTATGCCGTTCACTCGAACAGGCGTCTTGAACTAGCACTACGGCATCAGGACTCAGACTACCTCCTGGATTTACCCAGGACGGCGACCTAGAACCAGTCTTCACCGACGCAGACGGAAGACAGTGGACTCTCTCCCAGTGGAGTGACCACAAGAAAGAACACGCACCTGAAGGACACACCTGGAACTTTTGGACCCAGACCTACGAACCCCCCCAGAAAACCCCCACATCAGACGACGACATGCCCAGAGAAATCGGCACACCTCCCGCGCCTTTCAATGGCGACACCAGAACCGCTCAAGGATGGGCTCTCCAACTCGAAGCCTACCTTGACATGAACGACGAAATCTACGACTCCGACAAGAAGAAAGTCATATTCGCTTTGAGTCGCATGACCAAAGGCGAAGCAGCTAAGTGGGACGAAGGCCACCTCAAAGCAGCTTCCGCTGCGAAAACTTACGGAACCTTCCTCAAGTACGTCGAGAAGTTCAAGGGGACCTTCTTCCCCAAGAACAGTGCCCAAACCGCCATTAGGCGTATTTCCACCCTGAAACAAACCGGCAGCGTCGCCGCCTATGCATCCCTATTCCGCACCATCATCGCCGACACCGGCATAGAAGAAGAAATCACCCGCACCATGTTCTTCCGCAATGGATTGAAACGCGAGATTCTCGCAGCCATCCTTGCATTCGACACCACCCCTACCGACCTCGCAGGTTGGCTCGACAAAGCCCTTGAAGTCGAAGTGCGCAGGACGCTCATCGCGCCGCCCACTTTCACCAAGGCCAGAGATCCCTATGCGATGGATATTGACAGGGCAGAGGTAGGAGAAGATGACAATGGTGAGACGACGAGGAAGACCCGCAAGACTTACCTGACGCCTCAAGAACGCGAGCGCAGGAAGAAGAACGGCCTTTGCTTCAAATGCGGCAAGAAAGGCCTCATCAAGGACTGCCCGAACCATCCCACGGTGACGGCAGCAAAGAAGACTTCCGTCAAGGACAACGACGAAGAATACCGCGAATTCCAAGAGTGGAAAGCGTTCAAAGCCCGCCAAATGAAGAAAGGCAAGGGTAAGGAGAAGAAGGAGGAAAGTAGCGATGAGGAGGATTTTTAGAACGGGGATCTGCACCGGTGTCAGACACCCCTAGAATAGGACTCTTAGTACAATCAATTGGCGACTCAAAATCTATTCGTATTCCGTTAACCATTGAATCATCTAGGACCGACAAAACCACCGAAGCAAGCGCACTAATCGATAGCGGCGCAGAAGGGGAGTTCATTGATTGGCAATTCGTCTGAAGAAACTCCATCAAGACTCATTTTCTCGATAAGCCCATACCCGTACACAATGTGGATGGCACGCTCAACAAAAATGGAAAAATCACACGGTACTGTAATCTATCCTTTTCTGTTCGCAATCTTCCCATGAAGACGCATTTCCTTGTAACCTCTTTAGGAGGAGAGGACACGATTCTGGGAATGACTTGGCTAAAACAAGAAAACCCTAATATAGATTGGACCGCCGAAGAAGTACATCTTCACGAGTGCACTATTTCCGCTGCTAAAACCAGCGAAGAAGACGTCTTTTATGACGCATTAGAACCAGAAGAAGAAGACGTCTTCCATGACGCAATGGAAAGTATTCCAGAAACACCATTCTCTCTTGACGACCTCCCTAACCTCTTAGACCTCGACGAAGACGACGAAATAGTCGTATCGGTGAGAAAAGCCGACAACATCTCCCAAACCCTCGCCCAGGACGCCGCAAAACCCAAGAAATCCTTCGAGGAACTCGTCCCACCAGAGTTCCAGAAGTATAAAGACATATTCGGTGACGTAGCTAACGGAACTCTCCCACCAGAACGCAAGTTTGATCACAAGATCGACCTCAAGGATTCCTTCGAACCGCGGAAATGCAAAATTTATCCGCTTAACGCCAAAGAAGAGAAGGCCATGAACGACTTTATTGACGAACATCTCGCTAAAGGTACTATCCGACCCTCCGAATCCCCGCAATCATCACCCTTCTTTTTCGTTGGCAAGAAAGACGGATCTCTCCGGCCATGCCAAGACTATCGATATTTGAATGAACACACGGTTAAAAATAACTACCCATTACCGCTGATCTCAGATTTGATAGATAAACTCAAAGACGCCCAGATCTTCACCAAGATGGACATCCGATGGGGATATAACAACGTACGTATGAAAGACTCCGACTGTTGGAAAGCGGCATTTGCCACATCCAGAGGACTCTTCGAACCATTGGTAATGTTTTTCAGCATGTGCAACTCGCCAGCCACCTTCCAGTCTATGATGAACGAACTGTTCGGAGACATGATCCAGGAAGGATGGATAATCATTTACATGGACGACATACTGATCTTCTCCAAAGATTTCGAAACCCATCAGATTCGTACCCATAAGGTACTTCAACGACTCCGCGACAACTTCCTCCACCTCAAACCCGAAAAATGTACCTTCAACGTAAAAGAAATCGACTACCTCGGCATGATCATCAAACCCGGCTCCGTCGCCATGGACCCAGTTAAGCTAAACGGTATATCCGAATGGAAGACTCCCACGAAAGTCAAGGAAGTCCGATCATTCCTCGGATTCGCTAATTTCTACCGCTGTTTCATCGCTAACTACTCTTCTATCGCACGACCCTTAATAGATCTAACCAAGAAAGACGAACCATTCTCATGGACCCCAGAACGCGAACACGCCTTTCTCAGGCTCAAAGAAATATTCACATCCTCACCTATCCTCCAAATACCCGACAAGAACCTCCCTTTCGCAATCGCGACTGACGCCTCCCTCTACGCAACTGGGGGAGTTCTCCTCCAGAAAGACCCCAACGGCAGCTGGCTCCCCTGCTCATTCCTCTCCCAATCCTTCAACCCCGCCGAACGAAATTACCAGATATACGACCGCGAGTTACTCGCAATCGTCCGTGCTTTGAAAGCATGGCGACATTACCTACTCGGATCCCCTTTCCCTGTCCTCGTACAAACTGACCATAAAAACCTTCAATATTTCAGAGACGTCCAAGACTTGAACCGCCGCCAAGCACGTTGGCAAACCTTCCTTTCCCAATTCGAATTACGTATTGAACATGTACCGGGTAAAGACCTCATTATACCCGACTTATTATCTCGTAGAGCGGATCACCTTCCGGACGATAGCGTCAAAAAGGACAATCTCCAGATACAATTACTTCCCGATTCGTTATTCATTAACACCATTGACACTTCCTTTACGGACAGATTACGTATTTCTTCATCGGTTGACCCGGTAGTACATACCGCGCTACAAGCGCTCACTGATCCGACCATCCCTCCTCCCCTCCGTTCCGCTCTTTCCGATTGGAAATTGAGCGACGGAATTCTTACTTATAAAGGACTCACCTATGTATCTCCAGGAGACCTTCGTCGCGAAATCACTTCCCTTCATCACGACTCCCCTACCGCCGGCCATCCTGGTCACTTCAAGACTCAAGAACTCCTCTCTCGCAACTTCTGGTGGCCCGGCCTCTCCACCTTTGTCAAGAACTACGTCGACGGCTGTAGCATCTGCCAACAGAACAAAGTAAACACACACCCGTCCTCCCCTCCTCTCCAACCGATACCCGCCCCTCTCTCCAATCGACCCTTCGCTCAGGTCTCGGTCGACCTCATCACCGACCTTCCACCATCCGATGGCTTTGACAGCATCATGGTCACGGTGGACCATGGCCTTTCGAAGGGGGTAATTTTCACCCCTTGTACCAAGACGATCGACACTGAAGGCGTCACGAACATTTTCTTTTCCAAAGTTTTCTCTAGATACGGACTTTACGATAAAATTATCTCTGACCGCGGACCTCAGTTCGCCTCCAGATTCCAGATCGAACTCGGAAGACTCCTCGGATACAAGAATTCCCTTTCCACTGCGTTTCATCCCCAGAGTGATGGAGAGACCGAACAAGTTAACCAAGAGCTCGAAGTCTACCTCCGGATCTTTTGTGGCAATGACCAAACTGGCTGGGCCGCCATGCTCCCCCTAGCAGAATTCGTCCATAATTCTCGTCATCATTCTGCCCACGGCACCTCCCCTTTCTACCTCATGATGGGCTATCACCCGAAACACCTCCCTGACGTTCATCCTAAAACCGACATCCCCAATATCGAACAACGTCTCTTCATGCTTAACAAAGCACGCGATGAAGCGCTAGCCGCTCATGAACTCGCACGAAACACTATGCGCCAGTGCATCTCCTCCCGATTCACCCCGTTCGCTAAAGGTGACAAAGTCTGCCTCGAAGCCAAGAATCTCCACCTTGGATATCCTAACCGCAAACTCGCTCCTAAGTGCGAAGGACCCTTTACCATCACCGACGTATTATCCCCAGTCACTTATCGACTTGCTCTGCCCGCACAGTGGCGTATTCACCCCGTCTTCCATGCCGCCCTCCTATCCCCTTATAAAGAAAACGACATTCACGGTCCTAACTTTATCGCACCACCACCGGATGTCATTGACAGCGAAGAAGAACAAGAAATTGAAGCCATCGTTGGTCATCGTGGCTCAGCTTCTAGACGCTCCTACAACGTTAGCTGGAAAGGCTTCCCGAGTTCCGAGAACGAATGGATGACAGAGAGGCAACTAGGTAACGCTTCTGACATTTTACTTGCATATAAGCGCGCACATCGTCTTTGACAATTCTATTTAGTATTCAGTGCATACTACTCTCCTTAAAACGGGGGTAATGTTACAGTTCTACTCGTTTCTCCTATATTCTATCCGTTTCCATCACTTTCTATCATATTCTATCGTACGATTCTCATTCTCTTTTCTGATTGGATCCTCATTTACAAGCTCCGCTTGAACATTCGTCCCATTCCCTATTTAAACCACCTACTTATCGCATGTATTCCTTAACTTGACCTACGCAGACCAGGGCCTGCAGACTCTAGCTTTACTTGTGCAATCGAACTCTACTTTGATCTTTGATACCAGACGTCTTTGTGACGCCGAGCGTAACAGTGAGCGTCGAGGCAATAGCCAAGACGTCGGCGAGGCCATCACGATTCTCAGGCAAACATTGGCTTTGCACCCAAGCAGTCACCGAGATCGGGTTCTGCCATTAAATAACCTTGCAAATGGACTCTCTACCCGCTTTGAGCACGGAGGCAATTACCAAGATTTGGATGAGGCTATCATGTTTTGCAAGGAAGCACTGGATTTAGTCCCGGTCAGTCACACATCGGTTCATGTCATTAAATGACCTTGGGAATTGACTCTCCAACCGCTTCAAGCACCGAGGCAATGTCCAAGACTTGGATCAGGCTATTGCGCTTCACAGAGGAAGCGCTGAATTTGTTCCTAGTCGGTCACCCAAATCGACCCAAGTCATTAAATAGCCTTGCGTATACGCTCTCTACTCGCATACAGCACCGAGGCGACGGCAAAGAATTGAATGAAGCTATCGCATATCACAGGGAAGCGCTATATCGGACCCTGGTCGGTCACTCAAGTCGGTCCAAGTCATTAAATAACCTTGCGAATCTGTGCATTGACTCTGTTGACGCAACACATCAGGAAATCACGGGTTTACCTTCTCAACCTTAAATCACTTAATTTACGAAACAAGGCGTGAAAGTTCGCTAATTACAACTTTTTTCACTTATTCTTTGGACGCGGAAAGTGGGCACCATTAAATTAAGTCGAAGGACTGAAATAAGCAAAATAAGAAACAAAGTGCAAGTGTCTGCCATTCACGCTATCTTAAGTGACAGCGGACTGAAATAAGTAAAATAAGAAACAAAGTGCAAGTGTCCGCCATTCACACTAAGGTTCTCCAGTGATGGCAACAATCTCCCCAAGCGCGCGAAGCATTGTGGAACGATCTCGAGCATCTGCGATTCATCAAGCTGACAGAAAATGACTCGGAGTCCTGACCTTCTTGTCCCACCTAGCCACACGAAACTTCCTCGTCAAGGAACCCCCAAGATGTCCGCTAGAAGCTCTTGTGGGTTCTTGGATGAGGGGATGTTGGGGGTTCTTGGACGAGGGGATGTTGGGGGTTCTTTGATGAGCGGATGTTGGGGGTTCTTGGGGGTTCTTGGACGAGGGGATGTTGGGGGTTCTTTGATGAGCGGATGTTGCGGGTTCTTGGATGAGGGGATGTTGGGGGTTCTTGGGGGTTCTTGGACGAGGGGATGTTGCGGGTTCTTTGATGAGCGGATGTTGCGGGTTCTTGGATGAGGGGATGTTGGGGGTTCTTTGATGAGGGGATGTTGGGGGTTCTTGGACGAGCGGATGTTGGGGGTTCTTGGGGGTTCTTGGACGAGGGGATGTTGCGGGTTCTTGGATGAGCGGATGTTGGGGGTTCTTTGATGAGGGGATGTTGGGGGTTCTTGGACGAGCGGATGTTGGGGGTTCTTGGGGGTTCTTGGACGAGGGGATGTTGGGGGTTCTTGGACGAGGGGATGTTGGGGGTTCTTGGACGAGGGGATGTTGGGGGTTCTTAGTCGAGGTCCTTCCATGATGATACCACCAGCCGTGTATATACCACACTGCGTGACGAGCAAACACACTGGAATTCAATCATGATAAGTAGTACAGAAATGATAAACTTTGGGGGAGCCTAAGACGCGATCTCGAATGCGTGGTGGTCCGCGAACTTGTTTACATAGTATAGTTTGAATATGTCAAGGGTGTGATGGAATGTGATTGATGGTGGGAGGGGGGTTGTGCCAAAAACCGGAATTAAGTGAGCTGCACGAAAAATAGTGTCAATATGAATCACTGCGAAGTGTGGGGTGTGATTCGCTGTGAAAGCTGGCTTGACCATCCACATGCCAGTGTCAGGATCAGGCGCGTCACCAACCCTATTAAACCAACGGACCACGGCGCACGGAACACGTCTGGCATTCTGGCGAAGAGAGAAGAATGCCATAACGCGGGCTACATCCATTCCCCGCATCCCGTGAACATCTGAGTTAGTGATCACGAAGACGCAATCATTGCGGGCGTGCTCGTTTCTCCATAAGGGACATGCACGTATATGTTCGCGTTTCATGCCACCAATTCCGCTGAGATCGCTGGGTGCGTGAAACGTGGACGATGCAGAATTAAACACAGAAATTCGACCTCGATAGTGCGGGGACTCTAGGAGAGGGACGTTGGTAGGGTCGCGAGCATCGTCAGGATTGGACTGTTCGAACAGGAACCATCGAACGAGGTCGGGCAAGTCGGGGATGTTGAGCTCAGCGCTAAGCTCTGGAATGCTTCGTGCACGTTTTGTCCCTTCTATGTACTAGTTGTCAGTAGATAAAATGAAAAGCGATGAATGTGTACTTACGTGGTGTCTTAGCGAGTTCTACGTGTGCGAGGACTGATGTAGGGTCGTCGATGACCTCAAAGTCTTCGTTTCCATCTGCTCCAGCGTCTGACAAGACAGGCGGCACGTGTTGGTCTGAATCGAGTTGTTCCATGGGGGCTTGTTGGTTCAGCGCAGTAAGAACAGAAGTTAGGCAGGAGCCGTTAAGCATCCCACGAGCGTGAAAATCTTGACGTGATGCAGTCAACTTATCTAAGCGTTGGTTCGTCACGAGCATCTGGCCTAGGGCTTTGTAACGATTGGACCGTCTCCACGGTTCCTTAACGGCCTTGATATGCTTGGATTCTGTTATCGAGGAACAAAGTCCATTCAGGGCTCCGAAAAGTCGAATGAGGGTGTGGTAGTGTTTGATTGAATGTTGTCGAGGGAGTGAAAAGGTCGGAATTGTCCCAGAAGACTTGAAGATTTCGCGGTAGTGATGGAATCGAACGACCGCGTCATCGATCTCTTTGAGAGTTGTCTCCGTGATGACGTTCCGACAGACAAGGTGGCAGAATTCGAGGAGAGCACGGAATGTGCGAACGATCTCTGTCGGGACATAGCCTTCAATTGCCGGTAGATATACCTGAGTGATGTTAGTCAAAAGTCCGAGTCCAATGGGAGGAATGTCAAAGTACCTTCATAAGCGCTTTTGAGTCGTCCCCGGTCCACTGTTTGAAGTTGCGCCCTTGAGGAAATCTGCGCAATCCCGAAAACGCCGGAGCTGCTGCGATTCTGTTTGCAATACTAGTAAGCCAGGTTCTCGGTTAATGTAATGATTGGCGCACCTTCGATCAATGTCGTCGAGCATGATATCAGCTCGTGCTTGTCCATGCATCCGCACAAGGTATTTTTCAACCCATGCGACAAGGTGATCTTTGAAGGCACCCTTTATGATCTGGTGGAGGAGATCTGGGGCAATGAGCTCATGTATGTCGGCTCGCGGAAAGTCGTTTGTAAACGGCTATATGAGCGCGTTAATTCTGATCAAAAACAATACTCGAAGACTTACCACAAGTTGAGCGACAATTCCATACTCGAACCATAACATCCCATGGTCACACTCTTCAATTAGCGTGTCGGTATGAAATCTTGAGCGCAGGAGATTGTCATCGTCGAGGGTCTTGTTATTCGAAGTACATCTATCATATATTTAGTAATGAGGAAGCGACAAATACAAATACTCACTTTGCACACCAAAATCGGACTATACACGCGAGCAAAACTTGTTCTTCATAGTCTGCAATGTAAGGGCCAAGTCCGTAGATAACGCGACGATAATGGCCATCGCCAAAGCGTACGACTTCGGGCTTGGTCATTGCGGGCTTCAGGTTCTTCAGAATGAATGAAAGGCAGGAATGAAATAGTTGTCGATGGAATTTGCGGAATATCGCAGTCTTTGCGTGCTGTTTAGTCGCTTCGTGTAGTGAGGTCAATGAAGATATGCGATTGGAGAGGAACTTACTCTTCGGCATTGCTAGAAATCCAACAACGGCGACCGCATTGCGGTGAGCGCGACGTACATTATTGCGGACATTTCCTATGGATGCATATAGCGGATAATAATCGTTCTGCCCGGTTGCAACCGACACCGTGGTTTTGTCGCTGCCAAGGATGACAGGAATGAATGTCGAGCCATGTGTGTCTGGATCCTCAGCAATTTGATCCTGTATAGATGTGAATTAAATTAACTAGCATGACAAGGAAGGTGACAACTTACTGCGTGATTCCACGCCCAGTCGCCAGACATGAAGTCTTGCCACTGGCGCTCGTCTGTCTCTGTTGCGAATTCGCGGTAAGGTCGAAGATCAATTTCTGCGGCATAGTCAGGGTTGGCAAGCATGTTTCGAACGATGTCGTGAGGTTCACGAAACCAGACATCATAGCTGTCTGTCATCCAGGGTGCAGGGCCGTCATCTGGATGCTCTCCCGTATATTTGATGGAGAACGACTGCCATTTGACATCGCCCAAAGGCGTGTTGTCAATCGTCTTGTAAACATCGCGATGGTCTGCGAATAATACTTCTGATGTGTCAGCGCCGGCTCGGATTAGCGATGCCGCCCACATATCCAGAAGGTGGTCAATCTGTGTTGCGGGTGTCTGATTCTTGGAGAAAATATAGTCAGCAAGCTCGAATTCCAACCGATCACGGTAGGGAGTCCAATCATTGGGTGATTTTTCTGTAAGTGGTGGGGGTGGAGCTCCTGGAGGAAGGAAATTCCCTTCAGGATCACATGTGCGACCTTTGAAAATTGAGCAATTGGATATTAAAGAAAATGTGAAAAGGAAAGGAAAGGAAATGTACCGGTTAAGTGGGGGTGGAAGTTTCTATACAAGTGGTCGCCAGCACCAAAGAACTCAGCAGGTAAATCCTCTTCACCGGCGGCACCATTGTGTTCGATGGGATGTCCATCAAAGATAGGTGAAGGGGATCGACTGCGTTGAGACGGGTCTGGGTAAAATGGTGAAGGGGAACGGCCAGGCTGAGACGGGTCTGGGTGTGAGGGTGCAGCGTTGAGGACTGGATGTACTGCGTTCGTATGCTGAGTGAATCCAGACTTGTTCTTGAACCAGCAGTTGCATCCTGATTTGGTGCAGGGAATGCGAAGGGCACTGAAATCTTGTCTAAGGTGCGACATGGTGAATATGGTGGCCACAAAAATAACGGCGAGAAATAGAGTGGTTTTGAGTGTGCGCATGATGCGCAATTGGCCAATATGTGCCAGGGACGAGGAAAAAGGCTTGAATTGTGTGTAAGCATGGCAGCGCCATCTGTCTGAGTTTAGAAAAGATCGTGGGGCACTTACCAAAGTGTTGACTTTTCTCGATCCCTCTTCGGTGCTCACAACCTCAGTCATCTTGCTGTTACTGCTTTCCCGTCTGCTATGGTCTCTACTCGTCCTAAAAACGCAACTCAGCACCCTGGTGATGTCGTCAAGCAAGCTACAAGGAAGCGACGTACGGCAAAGCAAATTGCTGCAGATAATGAGCGGGCAAGAGAAGCACAGGAAGCACAGGAATTAGCCGCCAAAAACGGCATTGATCGTGTTGGAGCGATAGAAGCATCGATGGAGATAGAGCAGGCAGCAGCAGTAGCAAAGGTGACGCCTGTAAAGCCTCGTCCAAGGCCAGCTAAAAAGCAGCAGTGTGCTACCAAAGATGCCCCTTCAAACAGTCACAGTGCATTAGGGATTGATACCAGTGTCCAGTCTAAAGATGAGCGTACCTTGCAAGGTCTCACTGACGATGATATGGATGTAGGAGGTGATTATGGGGATGAGGTTGAGATGGCTGAGCCAAAGCCAAAGAAGAAGAAGAAAGTCAACCTTTTGTTACGCGAGGCTGTCAGTGCTGCGAGGTTGAAGAAGCAGAATGAGGATCGATCTGATATCGATCTGATTGATGCGCCTCAGCCTGGGAGACCTGTTGATGGCAAGGCACACGGCCTTGACAAGAAAGGAAACAATGTCGAGTCAGTGACTTTCTGTCTCACACCATCATGCTAATACTCACAGAGTCAACACTTTACTTTCTAAACTTGACCTCAAAATTCAGAGGCAAGAAATTCAGCTTGTCAGGGAAGATCAATAATTGGCGCGATCAAGTGGAACCTGATTCGAAGGGGAAATCCTCAAAGGCATCCTCAGTTCGGAGTGGGACAAGCATACCCTGCTCAACGACAGATTCAGTATTTAGCCGTGTAACGTCAACAACTACTTTCTCGCAGGCAACAGAACCCCCACCTACTCCAACCAAGACTTCAAAGTCCCAGGCCGACCATACACTTAAGGCCACCTACTCTGACGACGGCGACCTTGATGAGAGTGATTCTGACTCGGAAGAGCGTGCAGCTGCCATTGCAGAAAAAGGACAAGGCAAAGCTGCTATGACGGTAAGTTGCAGTGGACCCCTGGGGCCCTGACGAATGGCGTACTTACCATCTATTCCCGACCGTTATCGAAATCGAGAGTGGCACTGATACCGACGTGTATGTGACAGTTCCTAGCACGGGATCGAAGGGGAAAAACAAAGCCGTCACTCGCGCAAAGGTAAGTCCAATCAGCTATTTATGATTGACAAGATGTGTACTTACTATGTATATAGGTTATCGTTCCAGGAACGCCCCAGGAATCTGACACCGATGACAACGTCTTGGATATGCCACTGGCCGGCACTCCCTTCGCTGATTTGCCTTACGACAGGCAAGTAGAGATCGTTAGCTATGCCTTAGAGCAAGGTGCACCTCGTGCTGGCAAGAGGAAACTTGACCTTGGACCTGAAGACAACTCGAACGATTACGAGGATGGAGATGGAGATGACGTCATGGAGTTTGAAGATGACACCATGCAGCTCGACAGTGAGATTGAAGGCAGCACCCAACCTATTGCCAAAGAGGCGAATAAAGTAGTCCGCACCACTTCAGCGGTAAGCCACTCTTTTTTGGCAACATTTGTTCTAACAATGTCACCACAGACAAACACGACGGCTGTCGAGAAACCGATTGCACCGCTGCCAGCCAAGAAGGTTAAATTAGAGCCGGCTTCTAAAGCCTCCACAAAGGTACCACGCCCAGCCAAGAAGGTCAAATCAGAACCGGCGTCCAAAGTCGCGATGACCCGGGCACCAGACGTTCCTGAGTCGATGCTGGCAGACATGG
>NW_024539386.1:0-91533 GCF_016758775.1 Suillus clintonianus
AGGCTCCGTGATACTAGCTCGAACACCTCGTATGTATTTTTTCAAGTTGTGATCTACTATACTAGTACTGATGCAGTCGCCCAGAACGTGGCTACCCACGATCACTTGAAACCCTGGCAGCACATATTCGGCAGCCGAAACTCCCCCTCCTTGCTCGTCACTTCCTTTTCAACCAGTTACATCCCAACTATGAACATGATGTGCACCTGATCCCTGCGGATGAAACTACCCATCATTGACACTCCAATTGCTGTGTTCCACTCCGCAATAGCCACTTTCTCGGCTCCAAGCGACATATCTGGGACTCACGGCATGCGTCGCGAGTCAATTCGATGCACTCCGTCGTGGCGCCGTAAGGATCCACGACACGACTGTGTCTTCATCGTCGAGGACCAGGAAAAAACTGGTATGAGGGGCATGATCATTGGCCGTGTTAAGCTTTTCTTTTCTTTTCATTTTGAGGGTGTGACATACCCTTGTGTGTTGATCGACAGGTTTTCATGGATGGGGAGAGGCCCAGATTCAGTGACGGGCATGTGGAAGGTGAAGCCCGAGATTACTGGTGCACACGGAGCTCGTGTTCAGTCTGTGGAGCATGTCGATACCATTCTTCGAAGTGCTCATCTCATCCCCGTCTTTGGCAGCGGTCCCCTCCCCGATGGTTTTCATTTTGCTCATTCTCTTGACGTGTTCAATTCTTACTATGTAAATAAGTATGCAGATCATCATGCACATGAAATTGTGTTCTAAGTATACATGTTGTATCTAATGTACAAGGAATTCATGGTAGGGAGTAGCTAGTAGATCTCAATCAAAGTTTTGCTTCAGTCAAGTTTGGCATACGTGAGAAGTAATCACCCTCCAGGCCGCCAGACCATCCAGGTCGCCGCCAGGACGTCCAGGTACTCACCAGGTGCGCCCAGGCACCTGCACGTTTGCTGATGAACAACACTAAAAAAATCAAGAATTCAACACCATATCAATGAGAGGATAAATATTGCATACTGTCGGATGTGCTCCTGCGGTTCATCGGGTTTTGCAAGCACGCACTTCAAGAATTGACGAGTCGCGACCTCCTCGATCTCGCTGTATGCATCCACTGTGGTGCGGCTGCCAATGATGTGATGATCATGGAAGTTCTTGCGGTGCCAGTGAAAACAGTCACCATAAGGGAGGAAAATTAAAGAGTCCTTCCAGTCAACAGGTTCGCCACCCATAGGAAGAACAGGGCGGTCAGAGTACGGGGTGCTTTTGCCATGTAGGAATGTTCAAGAGACGTTGAATGGTTGAAGAGATGCTGTGGTAAATTACCGTAAATGGTGTTGTAACGTCTACTGACTTATTTGAGTTCCAAGGCATGAGTGGTATATAGTGCAAAGCTCAAGAACATATCTCAACAATATTTCACTGTACAAAATATCGAGATCAGCGAAGGTGACGATGAGCTATATGTAGTCTCATGTAGAACAAGTGTGATACACTATAGTAATAATGTGTTATGTATGTTTCTTTCCTCAGCGCACATTCTTGGGAGATTTATATAGAGATTGCGCTCATTCCCCTGGTCACACGAATCTTCGAGTACAATCCATATATTCATAATCCAGTCATGACAGTATAGCACGTAATGTATTTTTGACCTTTATCCGAGTCTGATATTCAGCATGGCAAAGGGATGCATTATATTTCAAACCCAAGAAAACTTGGCCGACAAAACAATGTACCACTACGGCAACGAGAGCGTGCATGTAAGGAATGAAGAGAAAATCGCCACGCACAAAGCTTAAAGTACATACCATCGAAGCACTCAATGGCAGGTGCAGCGGATGCACCTCAAAAGGCTCGTACAATCAAACAAATGCCAATGAGGATGCACTATTGGCCAGTGACAAAATGACTGGTGCATGCGGCAAGGGAGGGAGGTCATACAGGGCAGAAAGTGTGGCCATACTGCAAAAGGCAGCGACCAATGGCAGGGGAGATGATTGGACCCTGGTCAATGATTGTACAGTGCTTGACAGGTGCAATGGGTCATTGAGGTTGACACGGCGAGGCATGGTTTAAAGGAATTGCGGGAAGGCGTGGGGTGGTAAGCGAAGGGGTGGGAAGGCCTGAGGCCTGGTCGCCTGAGCACCGAGCAATGAGCATTGAGATGGACCAGACTAATGAGTAAATCAGTAATGATTTATTGAGAGCAGTATACGGAGACTTACATGGCAGGGTAAACACTGAAAGAGATAGTGAGATGGTGTGCATGAAAATAAATTTGGGGTCGGTGGTTGACGGCGGGATGTAAAGGCGGGATACCGCTCTAACAGCGCCGCCGCCGCGTAGGTAAGTACCGTGACAAACATGGCACGCACAATTGTCATACATGGCGTCCCCAGCGAGCGCTCAGCGTTGGGCATGCATGGTATCTGATCATGCATGACAACAGGAAGCGGCAGTGCTTGACATTTGCACTTCACGTCATGCATGGTAGCATGCATGTTCTATCTGTGACCCTACTGAGGACTCGCTACAGTAAAAACATGCATGACTACAGTACTACAATTGTAGTTATTTCATGCATGAATAGGACAGTATGGCCTGTCTGGGCCCGGGTGCAGACCCATTATGACTGGCCGCAGAGATTCGATTTACCCCCGCCGCAGAGCATAGGCGGGGCTGGCCGGCTGCAGACTTCGGACAGGCTGGACTGGCTGGAAACCCCGGGTGGACGACACTGGTTGCAGACCCTTGGGGGGCGAGAGTGGCTGCAATTCCGGGGGGGGGGGAGCGGCTGGCTGCAATTCCGGGGGGGGAGCGGCTGGCTGCACTCCCCAGGTGGACGAGACTGGTCAAGGTCTGCGGACGGGCAAGAATGGCTGCAGACTGAGGGCGGGCGAGCCTGGTTGCAGACCAGCGGGAGAGACTGGCTACAGACCAAGGACGGGCGGGACTGGCTGCAGACGCCGCATGGTCAAGCATGGCGTTTGACGACTGTCTGGGTGACGATGGAAGAATTCCTAAATACATTGGAAGCAATTAGAGAGTACACAATCTCCCCAGGATTGCCTTTACCGCCAGCCTTTCAGGCAATCCAACAGTTCAAGACTCTGCCGGATTTCTTGATGTTTCCGGCATTCCTGGCATTAAGGCACCAGGATCGCTCTACCTCTGCATTGCCACAAGGTCGTTCTCCACATACGGAGGTCATCCGTGCTATGGAGGCCTTTTCGAGTTTCGCATACAAAGCACACGCACAAAGTCGAACAGCTTCCGATGCCCTGAAATATGCAAATCAAAACTGGGCTGTCCATCTCTCGCGAGCTCCGAATCCATGGGACGAGAGGCTGTTCCATGTATTCAAGTCATTCTGGAATCATCATCTCCTGTTCTGGCTCGAAAGA
This sequence comes from Suillus clintonianus, assembly GCF_016758775.1. NCBI lineage: Eukaryota > Fungi > Basidiomycota > Agaricomycetes > Boletales > Suillaceae > Suillus > Suillus clintonianus. The sequence continues at coordinate 3,393 of NW_024539386.1, forward strand.
CAGTGGTGTTTGAAGGGTCTGCCTTCTTGCCTCACTATTCTATCCGAAGGCCAGAAACTTGCAACGGTTCGTGTGTTTCCAAGAAGATTCTAGACTCACAACTGACCAGCGCATGTAGGAACATCTCATTCACGCTCCAGCATTTTAGTAGCCGGTCTGAAGCCGTCAGCTTCATGCGACATGCGACACCTGTCTTGTTACATACTCCAAATGATCACTTGCTGTCACGTTGCTCAAGTTTGTAGTACCATGTTGTCACCATACGAACTATTCGTATCCCTCCCTGACTCCACCAGATCCTATGCTTCGTAGTGGGCCTGAGACGGTGAGGTCGACCAAACCAACCAAATGCATAAAAAATACAGCGTGTTATATACAACGGATTTACAACAAAGATAGCGAATCAACATGCCAAGCGCCCAAGACAATATCTCCCTCAGCCAACACAGAATCATCATCGTCACTAGGCTAGTTGCAGCTCTCGTCATCAAAGACCCAGTTGCCGTATGTGCCATAGTTCTGGAAGGAATCAACAAATCGTGTCACAGTTGATGTAGCTGAGCAGCGAACCTTTTGGAAGCAGAATTCTGCCCCCATAAAATGCATCCCACGGAAGCTTACAGGAGTGGTAGCACAGAACTCCTTCCAATCACCTCCGGACGGGAGGTTCTCGAGGTAGTGTTCAATACGCTGTATATCGTCAACTTCGCTCACTGTATCGTGCCTGAGAAACTCACTCGCTGACCGGATCCAGGAGAGATGCAGCCCTGTGATATTTAATAAGTTGCAAATATGCAGACGAGAAGTTGATGGATCGACAAACATAATCTTTGTACCAACTCCAGTAGGATGCGCAATCCGGCTCATGCTGGTCGACTTCCCAATGACCTATTACATTGTTTGGACCCTGAACGAGAAAATCAGCGGCTCATACTACCAAGAAATGCAGGATAACCCACATGATCCTCGCACCACTTGGGAGTGTACTCAGTCCCGTGGATCTGTACCTTCGTGGCCATGCAAGCCTCCACGCGGCGGTTGTAATTTGATGGCACATTCACCAGTCGGGCAGTGTACTCTCGAGTGCCGTATGACGTGCACGTGTGGGACTTCAAGTCGGTCCAAAACATATTCAACCTCAGGCGCTCTTCTTCTTCGCGCCTCCGTCTCTCCTCCACTTCCCTATCGTGCCCTTCTACTTCTCTTCCCCATCGTTCGCGAATACGATTTCTTTCTTCTTCCTCACGCTTTTTCCTCACCTCTATTTGATGGTTATGTTCTTCCACTTCCGTTCCCCATTGTTCGCGGAGAATAATTCTGTCATGGTCTTCAAGACGCCAGCGCTTCTGAGTGTCAATGCGCTTGAGAACTTCTTCCTGGTGCTGACGAAGCTCAATGTCCCATTCCTTGCGAATGCGATCTCGAACATCTGGATCTAACGGGTCGTTTGAAGGGCCAAGGGAGAAAAATATTGCAAAAATGGCAAATGTAGCCAAGGGACCGATGAACGCTAATAGATGTTGACGGCGACGAGAAGGCTTGCTGAGCCCTATCAGAGGGTCTATCTCTGACGAGCTGCAAGACTTGTCATCATCCATCAAGCATCAACCACCAAGGCACACACCTAGGATAGTAAGGTGGGGGGGGACTGCGCACCATTAGCATCAACGACAAGAGTATTCAACGACACCTCACCTGCTGGATGGCGTCATCTTGGGAAATGCTTTTTAGCGAATCGTTGTTTTGATTAAAAATATCACAACACACAGATCACTTCGATGGTCAACGTTCACTGAAGGATTGACCTCTCCCTCAGTGATAAGGACCTACGACAAGGTGTAGTAGGCTTATTTTTGGATTTAACTGAATGAGGAAGGTGCTTAAGAACGTTTATGGTTGGATTCAGTCGGAGTCGCGCCGGAGTCGATATCTAATGCCGCTATTCCGAATTTGCTCCTCATTTCATGATGCGGCATTGATCATGCAGCGCTCAGCTGCTGTCCAGTTATGCATCGGTAGACTCCTCCGTACGCGTGTGTCAGTTCATCTAGACCTCACAAAATCATGTAATTTCCAATTCATCGCTTGCAATATTTCCAAAAGTCCTGCAGGACTGTGCGACAATAAACCCGCGAAAGACTGCCTTTTCAACCTTACCGATTCACTGTATGCTGCCGGTCAGAAGACAACACGGGAAATGCGAGGAGACAAACTCGGTATGTTGATACTGATTGTGGAATAACCGATTAGCACGACGTCGTTTGCTTAGCCTTCCAAACATACACACCATGGATTATTCCAACATAACGCACCTAGGATATTGAGTCAGCACAACTTGGCAATTACTCTTATATTGTGAGCTACACGCGCTGTACGGAAAAGTCATCAGGGACCGGCGTTGGTTTAAAAGCCGCTGAAGGTATCCCGCAGATGAATAGCAGGGTTCCTGTACACAAACATGGATTTAGTTCACAGGAGTACCAGCATACGAAAACATCCAACAACGGAAGCGGGAAGGATTGCTGTATCTTAGTAGGGGGCACTACGTTCAGGGTTTAAGATCCACGGCTGATGGCGGACATGGACTTGAATTCTGTAAAAGTTAGACTGTGACCATCGTAACTGAGAAACACAGGATACGCGTGGTATATTGATGGTACGGCGGTGAGATTGGTCGATGCATGCGAGGCGATCAGCATGCCTGGACAGATGGTCTGGCGGCTGTCGATGATATCATCAGATGATCAAAGTAGCCAAAGTGCAGTATCGCGGGCTGTGACTCAATTGTCCCACAGCGCGATGTGTTTGTGTTTGTTGAATTCAAAGGCTCTTGACAAATATATGCACACACCCCTTCTGCCAGTCACGGTGACAGCACTTTAATTTAGTAAACTTACGTTTGCACCAGCAGCCTCAGCATTAGCAATGAGCTCTTCCTCGAGCGCAAACTCCAATGGAACCATACGTAGGACAAAAGTACTCTTTCTGGGCATGAGAAGGTGAGTTTCTACGTTTTCTCCCTTTGCTGGTCTTCACCTATCACAGGAGCGGAAAGACCTCAATACTTCAAGTCCTCTTTGAGGATCTCCCTGTCAAACAAACCTTTTACCTCGAGCCCACCATGCGCGTCGCAAAGCATTTCATTGAGTATGCACCCATCCCTGACTTCTGCTTGCGCCCAGCACACTGACCACCGTCTCTTAGTACCGTCATCCCATTGGAGATATGGGACTGTCCAGGAAACGTCACCGTCGAAACACTCGGCGCATCTCTCCTTGATTTTTCTACTATAGTCTTCGTCATAGACATTCGAGTATGTGCACTGCATTTAGCCGCTGACCGCCATCCTCATCTAGATGCACAGGATCTGTACCAACATCCCGTCTCAAAGCTCGTAGAATTCATCGTCGCAGCATGTCAGGTCAACCCAGACATAAATTTTGAGGTATTCGTGCACAAAGCGGAGAGGCTTCAAGAGGATGACAAGATCGGTACGCCAATCCCGCATCCATTCTTTGCTCGCGTAACTGAAACAGCACGCAGAAAACTTCCGCCAGATACACGAACGCGTCATGGACCGCCTCGTAGATGAATCCCCTGAATTTGAGCAATTCCCTCTCAATTTTCATCTCACCTCCATATATGACCATTCTCTCCGAGAGGCGTTCTCTCGCGTGCTTCATAAATTGATCTACTCCCTACCGTATCTCGAAGAACTATTAAACGTATTTTGCTCTGTATGTGCCTTCAATGCCACTTGTCTCCACGGGTCATTCTAATCGCTCACAGAATACAGCATCCCCAAAGGCTTTCCTATTCGACACGTCCAGTAAAATCCACGTTGCAACAGACTCGTCACCAGTAGACCAAGCCACGCACAACCTTTGCTGCGACTACTTATCCATGCTCAACTCTTTTGGACCCCTGTACAGGTACGTACGCAAAACACAACACCCTACCACCCTAATCCATCCCACTAGGTCCAACTCTAACAATCCACAGATGAGTCGACATTCCTTAACACCGGCGCCAACGCCCCCACCCACAGCCACTACATCGACCCCCACCTCCAGTACCACTCCCGCTGGAACACCACCACTCACCACCTTATCGACATCCCCCGCTCCACCCTCAAAACCTCACTTCTTCCCCTCTGCAGCTACGTCGCTATCACCCTCACGCCCAGGGACGACGCTCACATACCACCTTGTCACGCCGCACCTCGCACTGCTGGCACTCCTTCCGACGACAGTGTATGAGGTGCGCAGGGGTTTGGTGGAGTGGAATGTTGTATGGTTTAGGGAGGGCGTTAGAGAGATATGGGAGTCTGGGTTGCGCGGGGACTCTTAGTTGGTGACACTTGGTGTTGGCCTGCATTCTACTTTGAAAGTAATGTTTACTACAGGTAGGCTTTGATCTGGTAGATGTAGGATGAAGTTCATGGTTGACTAAGAAAACCGACAGTCAGAAGTAGCGGTCGGGTACACCATCATACACAGACTCCAAGTTCGAAGACGGCCCTCGAGCATGTCTCTATTCTCGAATTCGCTGTACTTTCATTCGGAAATATTGGTCGAAGTCCCCAGCCTAGATGGGCTAAAATTAGCATCCGGACCGGCTGACCGTGCATTGGCACACCGTGGCATACGGAGCCAACACTCGAGCCTTAACCGTGGACATAAATTGGATCAGAAAAAACCAAGCCTGCGTCTACATGCGTTGGATTATCCAGCACTACTCACCCCAAACAAGATCCGCAACGTAGTCATCCCCAAAGCACGCTCATCGTCAACCTTCAAATGCAATTGACAAACTAATCTCGCTCTTTCTAGGTCAACGCGACATGCCAGGAGTGCTTAATGTCGCAAAGCAAGCGTGTCTTGGTGTGAGAGGGCCGGCGACGCCGGTGCAGCCAACACAACCACCATCATCGCGGACGATACGATGGCACACGAGCGCAGTGTCGGCAGTGGCGTTCTTCAAAGATGGCCGACGGGTCGTCACTGGCTCAAGGAACCTGCGAATTTGGGACGTGCAGAGCAGAGAATTGGTAGGAGAGCCATTCGAGGGACACAAGGACAAGGTACAATCAGTCACCGTATCATCAGACAATAAGCGAATTGCGAGCGGTGGAAAGGATAAAACCATCATCATCTGGGACGTTGAGACAAGGCAGATGGTATTCGATCCGCTGGTGAAGCATACGGGCTGGGTGAATTCGGTGTGCTTTTCCCCCGATGGCAGGAGACTCGCTAGTGGGTCGTTGGACTCGATGATTGTTTTATGGGATGCGGAGACTGGTGCTGTCCTCACAACTCTCCACGGTCACAGTAGCTGGGCCTTGAGTGTAGCATTCAGTCCAGATGGGCTCAAGTTAGCCTCCGGCGGGTCGTTGGGCGGTACCATCCAGGTTTGGCGGACCGATAACGCCGAACTTCTTCTCGATATCAACGCTCATCAAGATTTGATTACAAGTGTTGTTTGGTCACCTGACGGCCAACAACTTGTCTCCGCATCAAGCGACCACACAGTCAAGTTTTGCAACTCATTGAATGGAGACCAGATCGGTAAACCTTGCATCGGTCATACTGACTCCATCGAATCGCTCGCCATCTCTTCTGATGGCACCTTCATTGCTACATCTTCGTGCGACAAGACTGTGCGGTTGTGGAGCACAAAGTCACACCAGCAAATAGGAAAGGCATTCGAGCACACAGCCCGTGTTTGGTTTGCCGCAATCTCTCCCAATGGAGATGTTCTCGTTAGTGGAGATGACGAAGGAAAGGTTCAACTCTGGTCTATTGAGAATACACTGTCCGCAGCATTCGCGTTGGATTCCTCGTACAACTCCTTTTTTGCAAACCGCAGTAAAGCGAAGTTGGGGCGAAACCTCTATCCGGATGCACTTTCCGACGCGGAAATGGTGTGGACGGATATCCATCATCGCTCTCGCAATTGTGCTGATACTGCCGATGCATAGGTCATTGAACTCAACCCTTTGTCTTACCGTGGGTACGAGTTGAAGCATGCAGCGCTTCATCGCTTACAACGCTATGACGAGGCAATCGAAGCTTTCAAAATCATGCTCTCCAAGTTGGATGATGCACCTGACCCACATATACGACGTAAGCCCGGATAACTCCTGCGCCGACTTGAAGATCACCTTCTACCTACAGAGCTGCGCCTGCAGTATGTCAGTCCATCCGACGCAGATGACGCTATTCGAAGAGCCATTCACGCTCAACTGGAAAACGCCCCACTTCGGCTAGTTGATACCTTCACTGGGCATTTATGTGACCGACAGGCACAGCTCGACAAATTTATGACAAGCACAGAATACAAGGAGATCTTGTTATCATCAATGACGCCCCTCGAAACGGAGCCCATCACAGAAGCAGTCGCGAAGTACTTCAGTTGGGTCATGTTATCGCATAGGTGGAAAAGAAAGGAGCCGCGGCTGCCTGATATCCAGGACAAGGACCTGTACACGTTAGATCCAGTCGGCACTATGGTGAAGTTACAGAAGTTCTGCGGGGTTGCTCGTGATGCAGGGTATCGCTGGGCGTGGATCGATACATGCTGCATTGACCAGAACAACAATGTTGAGCTCCAAGAATCTGTCAATTCCATGTTCATTTGGTATCGCCACTCAGCACTCACCATCGTATACCTATCGGATGTTCCGGCTTCGTCGAAGTATGGCGCACTGGCAAGAAGCTCTTGGACCACGCGAGGATGGACGGTTCAGGAGTTCCTCGCTCCTAACATTGTTCTCTTCTACCAGGCAGATTGGACCCTATATCTTGACGACCGCTCACCCAATCACAAGGAGTCTATCACTATCATGCAGGAGTTGGAAGTTTCCACAGGTATAAATGCACAGGCGCTCGTCGCCTTCCGTCCGGGGATGAGAAACGCCCGAGAAAAACTTCAATGGGCGTCGCACCGAGTCACTACGTTGCAGGAGGACATCGCTTACTCACTGTTTGGCATCTTCGGCGTTTATCTTCCTGTGATCTACGGAGAGAAGAAACAAAACGCACTCGGGCGTCTCTTACAGGAGATTATAGCTCATTCGGGCGACATTACTGCCCTTGACTGGGTCGGAAAATCATCCAAATTTAATAGCTGTCTCCCAGCTGATCTTACCTCCTACAAAGCTCCGCCATGCACGCCACCACCTCTATCCGAAGACAAAATGCAGATATCTGTCTCCGTGCTGCGAAATACTGTTGCTGTGGAGCCGGCTTCGAAACTGTATACCCTCCTTGATAGCCTCAGTGCTCCTCGTTTCGCGAACTCCAGACTACAACTCCCTTGCATCGTATTTATTGTCACAGAAGTCAGACGGAGGCGCGGTCAAACCCGACAATCAGTTTTCACTTATGATGTCAAGGCAGACGGCCTTCAAGACCTGCTCATCACAACCGAAGACAAACTGATTCAGTTCTCGCGGACAAAGCCCACTCGGCAGTCATTCCTGCTCGTTCGTCCTTGGAATCGACACCACCTCGGGCTGCCTGACTTTGCAGATGATGCAGAAAACGTGAACGGGTCCGAGCTCGAGTCCCTATTGGATGATTCGCTCGGCGGCTCTTCTGCAGAACATGCACACGTTGATTTGGACTCTCGGTCACGAGAGTTAGGGTTGATTGTTAGCCTTGGACAGCCTTTTAGCGCACTTTTGCTAGCGCAGCAGCGTGGTGGGGAGTACAAGAGAATCTCGTCGGATCACAATATCATGGCGCAGGTGAAACACGTGACTTGTGTGCACGACATGATGGACGTCAGGACCCTGGAGATATTATAGTCGCGTGCATTTGGAAGAAGAGGGTGTATGGAACAATTCCCCCAATTAGGGGTTTGTGAACCGTTGATGCTGACGTGTGGTCGGGTCGGCTGCCAGCTGAGAAGGCGCTGCCTATCCATAATGCTAGAGACAGTCAGTGAGTCATTCAATTATCCAGTACGTCCTTGTCACTGAAAATATGTAAAAGTTGGTATGTGGATCTTGCCTATCATATCCATACTGTCGTCAACAACTTTCGCTTCCCAACAGTATAGTCTTGTGGAAGATTAAATGTGATAAATGTCCTGGTTTCAACCTTTTCCCAATCGTGACAAACAGATAGTACCATTCTTGCAAATGACCGCGTCCCCTCCACTCGCGTTAGCAGGTAAGCAATGGACTTTCGCAAAGTACATCGGCAGCTCGCTAATGGCAGCAAGTTGGCGGTCTCGCCAATTGACAGCGACATTATCATATAGCTCGCACCAGTCTCTGCAGACGTATGTGGCACCAACGCGGTGTCGTTCGAAGTCTCGTGTGGTAAAACGTTCTGCCTCCAGTGTGAGATCTGCTTGGCAAAGTCTTAGATAATTAAGACAGTGATGTGTATACTTCAAAATATCATGGTGGCACCACAATCTTGGAAATCAGAAATCTTACCGATACTCTCCTGTTGTTGCTAGTAGAGAGGAACGGTGCACGACTGTCTTCCTCCGCGTATGTTTTCTCCACCACAAGCTCACCAAGTTGGTAAGGTGAATCTTAGTAGCCTTGTTGCACTACATCTTAGTATTTAGTAGTCATAGACAGACCTTAGTCGAACGAAGGAAAGTAGTAGTCGTACCTCTCTATATACATACTCGGAAGAACACGGTGCAGACTCGAAGTTCGTGACATGTGAGCATTGTGACAGTTGGATGTAACCGACTCCGCGATAGATATTACTAATTATAATAGATACGGTCTGCCATTTTCCGATTGAGTATGTACTTCTCCACACTTTGATCAAGTTCTATTCAACCGTTTACTATTCATCCGTAGGAGAGGCGAGGGTATCGGAGCCCTGATGAGTCAACTCATTCGTAGACGCCTACATACTGAGATACTGGTGCCGCCGCAGCAAATGTTGCCACGCAGTGCCTTGATAAAGCTGCGATAACGCCAATATTGTCTATTTGACAGCTCTCACCATGCGCTCTCGGTCTCTCGTGGCAGCTCTGAGCCTAGGGTCAGCAGCTCTAGCACTGCACGTCCAATTTCCTGTCGACACTGCTGGAGAAACTTGCGTTCAACCATCAGATATCATCAACTTGAATGCACCTTCATATAGTCTCAGTTCGAACACTGAGCAATGGAGGTTTGACGAAGGTCCTCCCGAGAACGCGACAGGGAACTTGATCTTCGACACTGTCCATTCATTCCTGCAACACTGGCCAAATACTCGGTATCGTAATGGTAAGTTTTCGCCCCTTGCTGACGCTGGAAAAACGGCCCACCTTTGTTGTAGGACATAACATAGTACCAGGAGTGATTCTAATGGGTACTTTGCTGTATCACGGCGGGGACAGCGATGCAATCCCCAGTGGGCCCGAGTGGATCGCTACAGACCCAGAGCATTCTATTATTTTCGCTCGTGGAAGGGATGGAGGTGGCGGCTGGCACCTTACGCTAGCAGCGACGCGACCTCTTAAAGTCTTGTACTTTGATGGAAGTAGTGCGGCTAAGATATCGGAAGGTACGATGGATACGCAGGATATTTTAGCCTGGGGAGAAGTGCAACCCGAGCGATTCTTTGATGAAAGACAACGAATAAAAGATCTCTGTACGTGGGGAAAGGAGTTTGGAATCGATGGTTTCGCGAGGTTAGTGGTGACTCATCTTGCCATGGTATTTAATTGATTCTCAGATTTCTAGGATGGAAATGGACTTGTACGTAGCCTTTCGATTCTGAGTTGTGCTTCCGACTGACGAACATCTAGTGAAGTCATGTTGTGTGATTTTACGGCTGGCGTTGAAGTAGTATCTTTCCTGCATGTCCGAGTCTTACCAAAGGACGGAAACCCATACCTTCCTCGCCTTCTTTCCCTGCCTGCGTTTGATTCTGATGCCGGTCAGTTATTTCTTCACATGTTCCAATACGACTGACGACTTATGTCCTGAGTGTAGGGACTCGCCAATTTGAAGTCATGCACTCCGGTTCATGGCACAATCGCTACCCAGGAGATTCTCGCATTGTGCTCGACCTCACTGGTCTTATCTCACTGTATGATACTGCACTGGTGCCTTCTCTCATCTCGGTTCGTGCGGGCATTGAACGGTGGGACCACCGCGTGTTCGGAATATCATCAGACGACATATCGCAGGTCATGAGAAAGCTCACCGAAGTTGTCAGTCGACCAGAGCCTGTGGGCAGCGGCATTGACTGGAAGACCCTTATCCACGTCATCGTCGATCGATATGAGGATCGACTCGAGTTGATGCAGCACCTCCTCAATTTCACGTCATCAGACTCGCAAGAACTCTTTCAGCGAGTGAAGCTCGCGCAAACACAGCTCCGTGTCATGCTTACGCCGTATCTATTAGATTCCACCATCGTCCCCAGCGCAGGCACTCCAGGCGTAGATGCATCACAGTGGGCGTCCCCAATCTTCAGGCTATGCGCCACAACACACACTTCGAAGATGATAGATCATGCTTCTTCAATGACACCTTCGGAACGCCTACTGCTGAAAGCCGTCGAGGAGACAACGAGAGAGATCTGCCGTGTCACTACGAAAATGTGGGCTGATGGTGTCATGAGCGGGCTCGACACTCTTTTCCCCGTTAATGCGGAGCCTGATACAGCTCAAATAATGAAATATTGGAGACACGACATCCAGAAGCTGATGTCTTGGTTAGACTGGAGTGTGTGGGTCAAATGCCGACCTACCTGCGGCCCAGAGGTGGGATATAAAGGACTTCTTTCCGAGCTAACCGGGCTGAGCATGATCTACTTCCAGGAAATGTGCTATCTCCCTACTTGGCCTGTCAATGCGCCCAGGCCAAGGCATCCACGTCCACCTCCGCGGGAACCATGGAACACCACGGATGCACCAGAACCAGATCATCTTGCTGATCGAGTTGGACCCCCACCCGAAGGTCCAACGACGCCGACGGAGGAATGGAGGAAGCCTCAACCGAAGTGCATTAGGCGCATCCAGCCATACACATTTTGATCATGATGGCCCTTCTCCTTGCATTTGTGAGTCATCTGGACGTGTATTGCTGCTGGAGTGCAATGACCGGTATATATGTATGTCAAGTGATACTACGCATAATGAGGGGGTATATAATACACCTCTACCGTGAGGAATGAACTGTAGGTAAAGCATGCTTGCACTGCAGGCTTCTTGTCACTTGATTTCAAAGGGTCTGCCGAATATGTCGGGCGTAACAAGGGAAAAGGGAACACAACAGACTCGATGTATACCTTATCTGGTTTTTTTAACAAATGAAACCTCTCACTGCGTTCTGGGTGAAAGGAAGCCACGTGGCAAGATAGCTATAGATAAACCCTGCCGTCCTCAAAACCCGCTTTTCGACTTCTGTCCCAGGATGGCGTCGAGGCACATCTCGATGCTTGGTGTTCATGCCAAGCTACCCCTGGCAAGCGCTCATCCATACAAGACGGTGAGGTATGGAAGACATTACGAGCCGCAGATGGGAGTTTGTTCTTGACCTACTCATTGCAACTTCAAGAAGGCACGTCAAGGCACGTGCAAGGTTATTCGGTTGCTCAGAACCAAAACCATACCACGCTCCAAGTTTGCTTGTCAGATAGACAAACGTCTAGCGGCACGGAAACCGATGGCAGTACATCTAGGCGGGCCGTCCACGAAGCATCATGATGATTCTGGTGAGAGCTTTGACGAATCATCATCAGATGATGGAATGTCGCCGGTCACCTTTATAAGTTGCCGATCAACGCAATACGCAGTCGAACGGCACTAGTACTACAGATGCCATCATTACATGCCCGTCTGATCGGCTTCGCCCCTATGTTATAACGACCCGATTTCCCTCTATGCTGATTCAAATCCTCTGGAATTCTAACCAACTAATCCTCCTGCCAGTGTGAGCGCTACATATGAATCCTGTTCATCCTCCCGTGCTAGTCGTAAGTGACCTGCCTGTGATGCATGCTTGGACCTCAGCTGAATTTCTGCATAGGTAGGCGCTGGGCCAGTGGGTCTGGTAGCAGCATTGACACTCCGCCAAAACGGTATCCTAGTTCGTATCATCGACAAAGACCCTAACCCTCGCATCGGACAGCGCGGTCCTGGAATATGGGTGAGTTATCATACATCTACTTGTCATATCCGAGTCACCCCGTGGTCTTATTGAACGCATGATCTAGCCACGCTCCCTCGAACTCTTCAACTTCCTGAACGTTCCAGAAGTTAATGATATGGGGAAACCAGCCCCTCCCATCCGTTCATACAAGCCTGGGACGTTTGAAATTCTGAAAGACTCTTCGATAGCCCCTCATGTGGAACCTACCCCAGCGATGCCATTCGTGCGCAGCACCGTGGTCTCGTCAAACATTCATGCTGATTGGTTTGTTTTTTTAGCATTGCTACAAAATGATAGGTCAACAGCTCCTAGATGTGGTTTTGAGAGGTCACCTAGAGAAGTTCTCTTGCTCTGTCGAGATGGGCACCGAACTATGCTCGTTCACGCAGTCTGATGAGGGCGTTACCGCGGTTGTAGCAAAGAACGGCATATCAGAGACTTTTGATACCAAATGGATCATCGGCGCTGATGGTGCTAAAGGTGAGACGCAGTTAAATGCACCGGAAGAACGAGATTCATAAGGTGTTTCGCAGGTGTCGTGCGCAAGCAACTTGGGCTCACGTTTTTGGGGGAGACTAGAGACGATAACTGCATTGTGACAGGAGATATCCGCTTAAAGGGCGCTGGTCTCGATAGAATGGTGTGTTCTTTTTCTACATTTTCGATTGGAAAGTTGTCTTGATCCTGTCTCGAAGCATTGGCACAACTTTGGAAACTTCAATGGACGAGGGTATGTCCAGTGTCTGCTTTTGAGGCTTAGAGATGTATATTGACGATGCGCAGCCTCTCATTGCGACCAACAGACGAAATTGGCGAGGACGGCTGGCAGTTTTTCATCTTCGGCCGCGAACTAGACCTAACGAAAATCGCTGAGAACGAGGAGCTTGTCTTCGAGGCCATCGTGTCGTTGTTACCAACAGAGATTACGTTCTACAAACTGGTTTGGATGACCTACTTCCGGTGCGTTCTGTATTTCTGTGCATGTCGACGCGCGTTCATAGGTTTGCGTTAGGGCCAATACCCGAATGGTAAATAAGTTTAGCGAGGGTCGAGTATTTGTTGCGGGCGGTATGTGTCCTATTTTAGACGTGTGTAGCTGTGCTGATGGAAATTGTCATAGATGCTGCTCAGTATGTCTATTTTTGAACGCCTTCTTCTCAAACTGCTGCTGACACTTTTTTTATAAGTGTCCACAGTCCATCGGGTGGCCAGGTATGGCTAGTCCTATCGGTGCTAACAATTACTCATTTCTCTGTGAACAGGGCCTCAATTCAGGTGTACAAGATGCTGTGAGTACGTAGATCCAATATGTACGACACAGCTGACGGCGCCCTCACCAGTTCAATCTAGGATGGAAACTTGCGCTCGTCGAAAAAGGACTTGCCCACAAGTCTCTTCTCGAGACATACAGCACCGAGCGTTTGCCTGTCATCTTTGAGATGCTCGATGTGACCACCTTAATTTTCAACAAGGTAATCACGTCGGGAGACGTGTCGATCGGACGAAGCCCCATCCTTTTCATGCTCGGCATCAACTGCCGATTCAGCAATATCGTTTTGGATGAATTTGTGCCTCCAGTCGAGGGGAAGCCTATCAACGCCTACGGGGTGCTTGACGAGGGACATCTGGAGGCCGGAGATAGGGCGCCTGATGCTCCCAATATGCTCCTTGTGGGGCGCGGAGAATCTGACGTGAAGACGCTTTTCGGTCTGTACAGGCCCTGGTACCACACAATACTTGTGTTCGCGCCGAGTCTCGCTGATGGTAGCCCGATCTTGGGAGAACTGGAGGGATGGGACAAAAATGTCGTGCGAATGGCAGTCGTTCTGCCTTCATCGGCTCCAGTGACGCCCGCCGCATCTCCCGCCGACCTCGTTCTTGTCGATCAGGAGGGTCATGCTTATTCGGCTTACCTCATGGAAGCTGGCCAGACAAAAGTGTTTGTGATACGGCCGGATGGAGTGGTTGGAGCGATTGTCCATGGTGCAGAGGGCGTGAAGAAGTATTTCTCGAATATATTTTTGGATGCGTATTGATTGAATATTCATTCTTTACTTACGTTTTTTTACAAGGACAACTCAGCCCTGTATATCTCAATCAACCTGGTGTATAATGTTTGTAACTGAAATAAAACATAGAACCGAATACCAATGGAGGCCGCCTTCATACAGTCCATTATTAATTTATCATGCCCTCTTTCTCAATCCCCTTGAACACAGAAGATATCCTCCTTGACAGCCTCAGTGCTCCTCGTTTCGGGAACTCAAGACTACATCGTATTTATTGTCACAGAAGTCAGACAGAGGCGCGGTCAAACCCGACAATCAGTTTTCACTTATGATGTCAAGGCAGACGGCCTTCAAGACCTGCTCATCACAACCGAAGACAAACTGATTCAGTTCTCGCGGACAAAGCCCACTCGGCAGTCATTCCTGCTCGTTCGTCTTTGGAGTCGACACCACCTCGGGCTGCCTGACTTTGCGGATGATGCAGAAAACGTGAACGGGTCCGAGCTCGAGTCCCTATTGGATGATTCGCTCGGCGACTCTTCTGCAGAACATGCACACGTTGATTTGGACTCTCGGTCACGAGAGTTAGGGTTGATTGTTAGCCTTGGACAGCCTTTTAGCGCACTTTTGCTAGCGCAGCAGCGTGGTGGGGAGTACAAGAGAATCTCGTCGGATCACAATATCATGGCGCAGGTGAAACACGTGACTTGTGTGCACGACATGATGGACGTCAGGACCCTGGAGATATTATAGTCGCGTGCATTTCGAAGAAGGGCGTGTATGGAACAATTCCCTCAATTAGGGGCTTGTATATCGTTGATGCTGACGTATGGTCGGATCGGCCGCCAGCTGAGAAGGCGCTGCCTATCTATAATGCTAGATCCAGTCAGTGAGTCATTCAATTATCCAGTACGTCCTTGTCGCTGAAAATATGTAAAAGTTGGTATGTGGATCTTGCCTATCATATCCATACTGTCGTCAACAACTTTCGTTTCCCAACAGTATAGTCTTGTGGAAGATTAAATGTAATAAACGTCCTGGTTTCAACCTTTTCCCAATCGTGACAAACAGATAGTACCATTCTTGCAAATGACCGCGTCCCCTCCACTCGCGTTAGCAGGTAAGCAATGCACGATTTTGGAAGGATAGGATCCTTGCTTTCTCCTTGGATCATCGCGTAGTTGATGACACCCAAAGAGTAGGCATACCGATTTGTTCCAGTCCTCTCGAGGACAGGAAAAGAAAGGCCTTCAATTGTCAAGTTATCAACTTTTAATGCCTTGCAACGAAACGTTGCACGATTTTGGATAGAGGTCGCTGAGGGGATTGCTGGAGTGACAAGGTCGACTGGTATGACGAGGAGTTGGATACGCAAACCCCGGTTTGTCAAAGAGAACTCGCGTTTTTCATCTGCGAGACTTCTAATGTTGTCTGGACGTCCAACATAGCATGCTGGAGCGGAGGGAAATGCAGTGGACAGTCCATGTATCTGGGCGGGTTTTCCAGCCCAGTATAGGACCCCTGGATCGTTGGATACCTGCATGATGGCTTCAATAAGCCTGAAAAATGCTCGTTGGGCGCCTTCCCCGTACGTGATGGGAATGCAGACATCGAAAATCCCCATGAGGGAATAAGCTACGTCTTCGCTCCTAGTCGTTCTCCTGCCTGCTGCCCATATCATTCTTGTGTCAACCTGGAAAGGGCCAGGAACGAAGGCCCGCAGATCTTGTGATGAGATACCGGTGACAGCCGTGATGACGTCAAAGATTGGCCGGTTGGCAACACCATCGGCTTTGTCATTTCTGCAGTCTGTTAGCGGTACCCAATCACTGCGGAAGAATCTTATTATCCTGGGAGCGAGTAGTTCTTGTAAGGTCCATCCTCGAGTGAACCACTCGTCGTTATGAAATCCATCTATGGAGGTCGTTTCGGCAAGGTAGGCGATGCAGATGTCTGCATTGCGATACCACCTAAACATACATCGGAGAGACTCGTCTAGCTCCGAGCTGCTGGTCTTGTCGATGCAGCACGTGTCTGACCAGACGAGCTCCACTCCATAAACTTTGTTGGCGACCTCACAGAACTTTCTCAACTTTTCCCAGCCTGGCCCTTCCAGTGTTTTGCCGCTCATCATGTCTTGAAGGCTTGGTTCTAGTGAAAGCCAGCGGTGCGAAAGGATTCCATATTTCAATTGTCTTCTGACCCTCTCTTCGATCGCTGCACTTCTCCCGAGAGGGTTATCCTGCAGGTCTTTTTCTGTAATTTGGTCGATATGCGGTTGATAAAGACGCTTCAACGCGTCTCGCTCGAGCAGCTTCATCTGTGGCAAGTATATCATGCGTACGGGCACTTCATCGAAAACATAACGGTTGAAGGCGTCTTCGAGATCGCGAAGTCCCATAGCCTAGTGTTTGTCAGCCTCAATCGGAGCGCTGCATCATTTCCAGGCAACTCACACCATGTACAGGAAGATGGTCAGCGCCCGTCCCAACTTTTGGATCGATGTAGATGCTAGTCTCCCGTTGACAGACCGACTTAGCGGGAGGATACTGGCAGACCCGGGCGGCAGCCCGAACGAGTTGCATACTGTTACATAACACCATCATTGGTCGTGCCTGGCCGTGATCCTATGTTGGTTGATTTCGGAATGATTCGGCATGTCTTGTTAAAATTAGTGGTAATCATTGTGTGGATTGAAACGTTGTCGTTCCCGGCGTAAAACAGGTTCCCTCCATATATAGTATGCTAGAATGAAGGGAGGACCCACGAAAATGCCTATATATGGAAATAAATGACCAGTTCACCGGGTTGCCCACTGTACATGTAATTCGTTTTTATCATATATGGAAAGAATCTATCGACGCACCGGTAGCCTCAAGTAATTCGTTTTTATCATATATGGAAAGAAATGCCCGACGCACCGTACCGTAGCCTACTGTTGGAAAAATTGACCCAAATGACCCGTCCGTTCGGGCTATCATGATGACAGTTGATCGATGATCATTCACCGTGCCATGACCTATATAACCATGCTACACTTGTACATGCGTTTTGTTACGTCTGTATCTAAACGATAGTTGTTCCCTCCCCCTCCGTACTACTACACACATTGTAGATAGTAGATTCACTCCTCACCTGCCACCGTGCGGTGTGTCTTTGCTATAGTGAATTGGTTTGATTTTGACCTTCCTTGGCCAATAGGTTCGCCTTCAATTGATACTCTCCAGAGTCTCCATTAAATATGAGCTGATCTCATAGCTATAAATCAAGACCGTTGACCGTACCTCAAGTTCTTTTTACGTCTATTCACGATAATGAGGTGAGTAGCCGACTCGAAGCGTATGCAACTTGTTAAGCTTCTTTGTTTTCTGAAGTTTCAACCAACTGCCCAATCTCACCAACCAGATTTCTCGAAAGGATCCATTTCCGCAAGAAGGAGGAGCATTTGGCACCGTGTGGCGATGCGTTTTGCGCACCGAGTCGACGGAAATTGAGGTGCGAGACTTGTCAATGAGTGCATGTAAAACTCGATCCTGATCTTTAAGGCAGGTCGCAGTAAAAACTATACGAACGCAATCTGATAGAAGAAGGGAAAACGTTAGTCTCTGTTTGATGACAGCTTCATTTTTTTTAAATCGACCACAGGTCCGTCAAGAATTGATCATATGGATGCGATTACACCATGAAAACATAGTTCCGCTCCTTGGAGTGACATCGGGATTTGGTCCGGACAATTCGATTTCCATGGTGTCCACTTGGTTCGCACAGGGGACACTTACTTCGTTTCTTGCTCAACACAATACACTTAACCGTGGACGACGTTTGGAGCTTGTAAGTATTCAAGCAGCTGATGACCCGCATGAATACTCATCATTTATCTCAAGCTCCAAGACATTGCAGCTGGCGTGCTTTACTGTATGGATATGCTTGCTCGCGTGCCATTTAACAACCTCATTTGCCGCTTCTCTTTATGATAGTACACACATCCCAGGTGGTGCACGGCGACATTTCAGGCGTAAGTTGAGCTTTTATCACGCGCTGTGTACTTACCATGCAGTACAGAACAACGTGTTAATTAACGGCCAAGGCAAAGCGTGCCTCACTGACTTTGGTCTGTCCACCGTGTCTGGAGGCTTGAAAGATGCCTCATATTTCGGACAAGCTGGACGTCATGGAGCGATACGCTGGGCTGCCCCGGAGCTCATAGTTGGCGCTGGCCAGCATTCTACGTTCAAAAGCGACATATACTCATTTGGCAGTATTATGCTGCAGGTGAGCTTCGATCCACAGGATGAACGGATAAAGTTAATGATTGAGTGAAGGTTCTCTCTGGCGATGTTCCATGGTCAGAAGTAGCGGCCGAGCATATCATCATCCAAAAGCTCACCAAAGGACACGTTCCGAAACGACCATCAAGTGTCTCTCGAATCCATTGGGCTTTCATTCGGATATGCTGGTCATCAAGTTCCCGCGACTTGTCTCATCCACCTTCTCGTCCATCTGCCTCCGAAATTGTCGACTGTCTGAAGAACGCTCAAAATGGCAAGATAGATCGCTTCAGGCAGCTTCTCGTCACTGACAATACAATGGTTCTACATTTTAGTCTGGCACAGATCTGATTCCAACTTGCGCAGTATTGCAGGATCTGTGATTCGCAGGATTTCTGCAAGAGTCACTAGTTCAATTCCGTCGCCCAGCGGAGTCTGGAAGTAATAGTGCTCCCCCTTATGGAGGCGCCAGCAACCAAAATTCCGATGTTCAGAATGTGTTTGTGATTTCGTGTCTGCTGTAAACCAAAGGCTAACAGTCGTTCAGGAATGAATATTCCGTCGTCAGTCGGGATATTGGCACCAGTGGACAGAGCTCGCAGGCTGGTGTTGACACGACCACGCAAGCTAGTGCCGACACGAACTCACAGGCTGGTCCTGACATGAGCTCGCAGTCTGGTCCTGACATGAGCACGTCAGCTAGCGCTAATATGAGCACGCAGGCTGATTCTGACATGAGCATGGGTCTTGTTTTGAAAAACATCCAAGATTTTGTGGGCGATCTAGTCAACCAGATTGAACGGCTTCATGAGTTTCCAGTATCGAGCGGAAAATACGGTGAAATCTGGCAATGCCAGCTCCGCGTGGAATCGGAAAAAGTGCAGGTATGTTACATGGTCTATTGTTGCTGTTTGCTTTAACTTGTCCGATATGCAGGTTGCTGTCAAATCGATGAGACTACCCAACGTATCACAGCCACGTATCCGACAAATGCTACTCAAGGAGTATTATGTCTGGCTCAAGCTTAAACATACCAACATCGTTCGCTTCTATGGCATGACCTCCACTTTCTGTGTCCATCCGGCCATGGTTACCGCGTGGATGCGCAATGGAACTCTAACCGAATATTTAGCCCAACAATACTCATATCTTAAACCGCGGGATAGGTTTTGCCTGGTTCGTGTTTTCATGACGGCTGTCCTAGCCAACCTGATGATGATGTTGCGCAGATCAATGATGTAGCAAGTGGACTTTGTTACCGTCCGTGCTCCCTTTTCTTTGAGTAGCAATTAATCGTTGATTTAAATAGTTCACTCAAACAATATTATACACGGTGATCTAACTGGGGTAAGAGCTGTGGTTGTATCATTGAGGGATGTTTCAGACTGACGTCTCACCAGTCCAGCGTGTTTATTGATGAGAGCGGGAGGGCTTGTTTGGCTGATTATGGCCTTGCGTTCATAAATGAATTTTCGGCTATGAATATGACGGCATCTACAACGGATACCCATCATGGTCCCAACGCGGCAAGATGGACTGCTCCTGAGTTGGTTCTGGAGGATTCGGATTCCTTCGTTCGGCCCACGATGTCAAGCGATATTTATTCATTTGGTTGTATTATGCTTCAAGTGAGTTCATGGTCTACTGTAAAGTATGCGTAGTTTTAACAATACATCGAGATACTGGTGGGGCAGCTGCCCTATTGGTGGGCCAGGTCGAGCACCCAGGTAATCCTGGCAATGGCACATAAAATGCTACCGATACGGGATGACCCCAACGTTCCCAGGCTCCACGAACACCATGTACTATTTCTCAAAAGATGCTGGGGGCCCGATCCTCACTCCCGCCCATCAAGTGCGGATGCCGCTAAATTTGTGGCTGCAGAGCTTCGCAAATTCCACGAGTCATAGTACCGAGAGTGCTCCGTTGAATAGCGGTATGAAGGAGTTCGCTGTGGTGGTGGAACCTTCGGGTCTTTGATTCAGATAATGCTATTATTTTACTTCCAAATATTCTTGGGACCAGTATCACATTCATAGCTTAATCGTGTCATTCATAGCGGTTATACGCCTTTGGCCTGGAGATTATACTCGATTCATGGGTTCTCGTTTCTCGTATCCCGCGACAGTTTTTCCAGACCGCCTTCTCCGCTGTTTACCCACTATGCTACATCATCGAATCATCTGTGTCGACACGCTATGCAAGCCCGGCAGCACAGACTGCTTCAGTCCTCCTACGAACAATGAGCGATTCCTGATGTACTTTTTTAAACATGGGACGGTACCCCACCCTCGGCTCATAGTTACTCAATGCCCAGCATCACGCCATGTATGTCTAGTTAAAGGTGGGATACTGCATACAGGTGACGGACTCTCCTTGACGAATTTTATTGATATGCCCCTTCTACGTCGTGATATAGATAAGAATAAAAACTAGGGTTACAGTGTGGATCGTGACCATCATGATTCGTAAAGAGCAGCATATGGAGCCATAGATACGTATACAAAGAACGGGATGAAACCAACGTTAATCAAGAAATGCCGCTCTACGCTTTGTACATCCAGACATAATGAGGGAGTGACCATCTTAAGGACTCTTATGAATACGCATGTGCTGGTTCAGATTGTCTCGGCGGCTGAACTCCCTTTCGCAACCCCCAATCGGGCACACCCACGCTATGCCAATCAAGAAAAGTCAGTGACTCCAGCATGAAATGAAGAAAAGTCTCCCTCACGTTTATCGTTCGTGTGAATGGACCGGATGTGCCTTTTAAGGTGCTCGCTCCTGACAAAACACTTGCTGCAGCCATCGACGTGGCAGGTATACGTCCTGGTGCCCTTCTTCGACTTGTCTTTGCTGCGCGCATAGACTGGTTCCCCTGAGGAGATTGGGACTTTGCGTCCGCGGGACTTCTTTGTCAGGTTGGGAACGGGGACTGGAAGGGTGATGTCTTGACGTCTACGACGACGAGACGGCGGCGCCGGCAGAGCGTGTAATAGGGGTGAAGCTGGACCGGCTGACCGGCAGACAGCAGAGTCAGATGCGTCAGAGGGGAAATATGAGTCTCCCTCGCTGTCAGCTTCAGAGTCCACTTCAGTTGGATGGTTCCTCTGGCGTTGCCAACGGGGAGCAACGGCGGGAGGAGAGGGCATAGAATGCAAATGGCCCGAGCCGGGCTGGGGCAGCATGGATAATGGAGATAACCCGTTGGAGACGACGATATCTGACATGCGCACGGTGCGAGGTGGTTGCTCCACGAGGATCTGCGGTGAAAGGTGTTCGGCACGGATGAAGCCCAGAGCATCATACGGGCCCTCTTCACCACTACTAAACCACTCGGGTGGAGAGGTACCAAGCTGGTATGCGTGATCCTGTCCATGGGACGATGGGTGGAGTTCGAAGTGGCCAGATGTTGGGGAGCTTGTAGAGCTGCTGCCGACGCTTGGGGTTATAGTATTGAAATCCGAGTGGTATCCAAGTCCATTGGCGTCATAAATGGTGGAATAACGGTCAGGGGCATAAGGAGCAAATGAAGTGTCAGCCATCCATAGGTCGGGGCCGCCGTCAGGATTAGATATATCTTCATGAAACATGCCAGCAAAATCAGTCATGATGGGAGTCGTGCTGCACGAGATATAAAGTGCAGTCAAGGGTATTGGGATCCAGCCAAATAACTGGAAACGAGTATAAGTACTCAGTCTGGAAATCAATTGAGTGGGAGTCCATGTTCGTCGAGGCTACCAGTTTGGTACAATTGAATGGCGGTGGCTGACATAGCCTGGAGTCATTCAGTCACTCACAAGGCCGCTGAGATCCAAATCAATTGAGTGATCTCAGGTTGATCTTAGGTGAGACATTCGGAGGACTTTGGGGTACATATCGAATTTGTAGTACTCTTGTCGAGACTCTTGCAATTGGAATTCTCGGAACTTTAAGATCATTGTCACTTTCCACGGAAACAAATGAGAAACAACCAAGAGACTCACCGAATCATTAGCATCCTTTGAATTTTCAGTACTTATAGTACTGAGGACATCGAATGCAAAATCCCTATAGTAACATGTGAAAATTTTAGTCGCACGTGTTTGATTCAACAGGGATAAACCCCCTCTGAACGAACTTTCTGATCTGCAAGTACCTGCATGGCCACGATATGAGTTCAAACGTTCAACTGCAGTGCCCGTCTCATAAGTGTGGCATGTGTTTTTCAGAAGATGATCTTGGCCATGGGGCAGAGTGTGGCATTGACAAGCCGCGGTAGTATTTGGTCATATGATTAACACGTGAAAGCGTACTCCCCCAATGCGATAATGTTGGGCTGCACGTGCAAAGGGTCTCTTCCCTGGTCTCTTCGCTTTTCCTGAACAATATTCCATCGTCAACATCGCCCTCGACGATGTGCGAGAAGTCTTCACCGCCTTCTTCAACTGTAACAAGACATATGTCATTTCAAGACGAGGATGAGAGTGTACGCATAGCCGTGAGCGCGCTAGGCGATATGAGGAATGGTGCCAGAGCTTCTGGAAGCAATGGTGAGTATACTTCACGTATTCAACGACGATGATCTAGACGGCACACATGAGGCCACACTCCTGCATCAGCATCAAGCGCGCTATGCCATTATTCCCCATCTCCCTCTCTGCCGGCAGATATGACCTCTCCGGACTTTGTGGCCAGAGTGTCAAATTTTCCGCTTTTCAACACTGCTCTGCGGGCGTATGAGCATGGTAAAGCCAGTTCGCGCGTCGTCAAGGTCAGCTTCTTGAAACCTATACGCGTCTATTATTGACCCTGATATGTTTAGTATGGTGCTGAGATGATGGAGTCATCAGTGAAGACCATATCCCGCCCTGTCATTGACAGACTACCGGTTGATGTCAATCAGCTAGATGAGTTTGCCTGCAGGCAACTCGACAAGGTCCGTACAGTCTTTTCTATGCTTGGGATCAGCTTATCTTGAATTTGTTTTCCCAGCTTGGCAAATATCGTCGTCCATCAAGTGCTGACCTTGACCGAATGCAAATCGACGAGGCATCCCGAGAAGGAATCATCGGGGAAGGGCAGACTAGTCTGGATTATTTCAGTTCGCGACAAGCACACGAAGGCACAGACCCACAATCATGTAATTGCACTATGGCATTTCTTTATCGCGTCATCTCATTTGTCGCTATAGCCAGTAGTCCTTCCCCTCATCCTCCGGCTTCAAACGATAACAAGACTCCGGTCCTACAAAATCAAATTGCCGAACCTCCTGACTTTCAAGGTCAACAAGCAGTTGTCCAAAGGAGCCGCTGGCAAGCTGTCCTCCTAGAAGCAGGAGGGATCAGTGCTGCCGTAAGCGAAGAAAGTATGCGGCGTCTCAAATACTGTCTTCAATGGCTCCAGGTTTGTCTTTCGTTTTTCCTTCAGTTCTCATGCGCATGTGATTTCCCATCAGTACGCCACATTGCATATTGATGCACAGATCCTCATTCTCAGAGATTTTATCGAATCCTTGCATCCATCGGACCCTTCATCAGGCACCGATACCCTTATCTCACCCACACATATGCGAACATTAACCGACGTTCGTCGTGATATCGTGCAAACCATCCGTCAAGTGGTCGATATCGTAAGCAAGTATGCCGGCAGCGCTCTCCCGGAGCCTGCGAGGTCACGTGTCAGGGGCTTTATCTTGCATCTACCTCAGCGCTGGGCAAGTGCAAGTGTCAATCCAGTTTCTGGTATGGCAGATGGCGCCCCAGGTGCTAGTTCAGCCGTTGGCGCTGCTGCTGGCAGCGCTGGATCTGGGAGACGTGCACGGACCACTAGACACCACAAGGAACGCAGCGCTGGTGGCCCCGATCGCTCCCAAGCATGTACACCTGTATCCTCTCGTGCATCATCGCCTTTGGCCTCCACACGCGTAGGCTTACGGCCAACAACTAGTGCTGCTACCCAGGCTGCGCAGCGTGTTTTGGCGCTCGCCACAGAAAGTCTGGACATGATGCGTGGGGTTACTGGTGTCGTCAAAGACAGTCTGGACCGTGCTGATGCGTACGTCAAGTTGTTTCGCATATTCGCCATGTAAACTGAAGGATTTTTCAGTTGGGTTGAGCGTTTGCGCGTTGTTGGTTTACAGCGCCAGCAGTCCAATGATGATGATGATGATGCAGAGTCCTTTGATCCTGCCTCCTTCACACAACATCGAAGGCAGAATTCTATTCCAGGTCTTTCATCTACTCCCTCAACACCATTCTCTTCTATACCCTCCACGCCTGCGGCTAATTATTCTGTACCAACAACGCCAGGCGCTTATTCATCTGATGCCCTTGGAATGGGCCTCCGGTTAGGCGAGGCGAGCGCTCGAACGTCATTGAGCGAGCTCCAACTCGATGGAGAGACATACGAAACGGCACGCAGCCACGGTGTGCCAAAAGACTTATGCGAAGGAGAGCCGCAACGACGAAAGCCTGATCGTATATGGGAGAGGCAGAGCCCCGACAATGCGACATCAGGCAAAAATGGAATGGTAGTGGACGATTAGTATGAAGATCAGTATAGCGGTACCACGTCTTGTTTCCTACTCCCCGATCGTTTCTATATCCATGAACTCTATACGGAGTAGCTCGATTATTTAATTACGCGCTTGCCCAAGTGCTGGCTGGATCTCTAATCGTCTTGTATACGTGATATGTATTACTTACTCTAATTTATCACAAACTTCAACACCCAAGTTTCGTGTCCTTACCAGTACGCCTGCAAAATTATGACGCAACATCTACAGGGGTAGTCGCGACAAAGATAGGGGCCACAACTTCACCACCAAATGTCAGCTCAGGAACCTCTTACTCACCCAACTCTCCCCCGCATCAAGCTCGAGCTGAGCGAAGATGCCTTAAAAGCCATCAACGCACACCTCCTCGAGCTCGATGTCGTCAAAAACACTCACCCCGTCCACTTCTCGCCCATGTTCGCAATCTATGCCACCACCGTCCTGCTTGCAGCCATAATAACGGCGTGCCCGGATCTCCTGGATCAGAGATACGCACGCGTGGAAGCGGCGATGCAGGTGTTATGCCAGAACTCGAGGCTGCAGGAGGATCTGAGGGAGGCGATTGAGAAGAAGGATTTTACGAACGTATTGAATATCGGTGTGTTTCTTTGCTTCGTTGTTGGAAAGTCGAGGCTGATTGAAATGTAGAGATGCTGCAGAAACCTACTCGAGCGAATAGTGTGTTTGATTGTTGCTGTGCTTTAATGCCTGCTTATTTTCATATTGTTTTTGAACCAGTGCGTGTACTGAACAGAAGGAGAACGTTATAGGACAACATAAATGCAACAAAGGCAGGATTGGGGAGGATAAGGCTGGTGAAAGGGTAATGGTGCAAAGGCGGATTCCGAGTCAGAGATTCAGGTTGGAATTGTAACATAATGTATGCATCTACTAGTACCTATCGCTCTTTTTGACCCTCTTCATGACCGCCTCAACATACCCATCCATGTCTTTCTCCCAGCGCTTCACAGCACCATTCCTAACGACGTAAAACGTCCTCTCCTCCTTCACATCACTTTCATCATCGTCATCATCGACCTCTCCCTCCATCAGTTGCTTCATGAACCATACGTCATGGCTTACCAGCACCAGCGCTCCTTCGAAGCCCTCCAGCGCCTCCACCAGCCTATCCACAGTGCCCATATCCAAATGATTCGTGATTTCATCAATCACAAGTACATGCGGTGCATCATACAGAATGATCGCAAATGCTATGCGGTTCCGCTGTCCTCCACTGAGGTTTGCGATCTTCCGGAGAACGGTATTCCCGCTCACGCCGACAGTGCCAAAGTGTGCCCGACACTCTTGTTCTGAAAGCCCTGGATGCCGAGAGCGCATCTCTTCGATGGGTGTACGGGTGAGCGTGAGCTGGTCGACTACGTGCTGCGAGAAGTAGCCGATGCGGAGCGAGGGGTGTCGGTAAACTTCCCCTGTTGTCGGATGCGTTACGCCCACCATCATGTTCAGGAGCGTTGTCTTCCCGCACCCATTGGGGCCGAGCAGCGCTATGCGAGCATGGGGACCTACATCCAGGCTGACGTTTGTCAGGACATCTATATTTGAATTGGGATAGCGAAACGACGCATTCTTCACGGTGAACACGGATCCGTGGTACCGCAACGGAGGAGGATCTGGAATTTTGATCGACGCCGTCTTCAAGGCCTTCTCCATCTCGATCTCCGCGCGTGCTGTCGTGTGGTATCCGGCCCAGTAAGACACCTTGAACCGCTTCCCATCCTCCGTCTTCTCCATTCCAAGGCGCTCAAGCTTCTTCTTCCGGCTCGCTACTTGCCCGAGACGCTTGTCATCCCCAGTCGCTCGAGCCTGCTGTACATTGTGCTGGATGCTTGCTACGAGCTTCGCTCGCTTCTTCGCCTGCACATCCAGCAACGCTTGCTTCCGTACGCGCTGCTCCTCACTTGTGCTTTCGTAGTCTGCGAACGATCCCGCATGGTATTTCAACATCTTGTCCCGCAGTATGATAGTCTCCGTTGTCACCGCGTTCAAAAATGCTCGGTCGTGCGACACGATGACAAGTGTGAGCCCCGCTGTTTCGTCGATGAGGTATTCTTGCAGCCAGAGGATTGCCGGAAGGTCAAGGTGGTTTGCTGTGCACATGAATAGGTGGACGTCATATCATGGAAAACGACATACTTGGTTCGTCGAGCAGGAGGATGTCCGGGCCAACAAATAGGGCTTTCGCAAGCGCAATCTGCATCCGCCATCCACCGCTCAAAGTCTGCACCCTAGCCTCGACTTGGGCCTCCTCAAATCCAAGACCTCGTAAGATCTTCCTTGCCTTTGCTTTCCGCGCATCAAAATTGATAAGCGCAAATTTATCAAAGACGTCCGTGATAAGCTCAGTCGCGATATCAGGTGAAACGTAGACCTGCGGGTCCTGAGCTTTCAGAGCAGTGAACTCAGTTTCTATCGCAAGCTGTGCCTGACGGGCGTCATGTCCGCGTGTGCCAGAGCGTTTCTGTGCGAGTTGTTGTGCGAAAATCACGCGGGTCTCCATTCGAGAAATAAGAATGTTGTGGAGCGCAATATTTAACTGGGCGGTGTTTGATGAGGTGGACTGAGGTGCGTCTCCGAGTATTGCGTGTAAGGCTATGAGAATGGAGTTAGGTTTGTGCAGAAAGTGAGGAGATAAATTACCTTCGTATTCGCGCAAAGCCTTCAAGCATGCCTTGTCTGCTTCGAGTACTTCATTCAATACGGTGGTGGACTCGTCGAAAGTCTCAAGTTGCGCAATATGGAGGATATTGAGATTACTTGGCATAGCAAGAATGTTATCCGCCATGCATCTCATCAACACTGCATCATCAACGTATGAGTAGGTTTATGTACTACAAGAGAAGGGGCTGACTCGTCTTTCCGACGCCGTTCTGCCCCACGAGACCGTATCGCACGCCTTCCTTGAGTCGTAGATGCGCATCGACGAGAAGATCGAGGTTGTTGACGCTGATATTGACGGTCTGCATGTCGATGTCTTTGGACGATGTCTCGAGGGTCTCACGGTGGAACCGACTCTGCTGGGCAGTTGCTGTGATCTTGGGCTCTGCTTCTGTGGGCGGCGTTGGGGAGGCGGTGGTAGCGGCCTTCTTTTGCGCGCGTTTCATGCGGCGGGCCTCGATAGACGACATAGGTTTCGGAGCATTTTCCGTGGGTGTACTAGACGCTGACGCTGACGTCAAAGTCCTTCATCGATAGCGTCAGACTCATAAGCGAGAGTGAAAGCTGAACGCAAACCCTGAAGATGTCTTCACGTTTCCCTTGCCAAGAGTCGCATAAAACTGATTGATCTTCTCCGGGTCTACATCAGCCTCCTCGAGAAACATCTCCGTGGCGTCTCGTACGTCCCTGGCTTTATCGGACATGGACATGACAGCGAGCATGGATGTAAGGTAATTGAGTGCGCTGGGCTCTAGGGATATCCGAAAGTCGTCTAGATGGGCTTGGAATTGGGTTGCTAGTGAATTTGAGGCCATGTTGCTTGACTAGTCACTGGCGGTTCTGTTCTTGATGGGGCCATGTTGTGCTACATAGGTATTAAAAACCTTGATGACGACTCACATGTAGTTGTTCTTTCGGTACCGTCCTGCAATGCATGTGGCGTGGCAACTTGGACTCGACGAACAGGAACTCCGCACAACTTGTCTCCTGGCGAGTCAGACCTTGACTCAGAAGAAGGAAGACAGTGACACAGGACAGTTCTAGTGTCGTAAATCCGTTCATGTGACTATGTAGTAAAGTTGAGCATGTCGGATCACTGGAGTTCGCGTTACTAATGGTGTATTCGTCAGGAGATATAAATGTCCAAGCTTCATCGCGCGAAACGGACGAAAATCTTAACTTTACCAGGACCATATGCATGCCGTATGGGATAACTTGTATGACATTGCACCTCCGGCAGCACTATTGCATGGTAAACGGACCCAAGGCTTGGCACATATGCCCAGGCCCTGTCCAAGTCGCCAACTTGAAGTCCGAAGGATCGGACAACTTCAGTCACTCAGATTGCTCATTGTCTACATATTCTGCCACAGTCCGACGCAGTCCGTGCGGGATACTATCTTACAATGCATGACTGTTCGGCAGCCGACCAGGTGCGCGAAAACCATCCTTCATAACGAGTCATTATAACCTGCTTATCGGTGGCCTTAAATACCAGATGAACGAGCAATCTGAAGCTAACTCACCGTCTCTGTCACTTGATCATTCCTACTACAATGTCCCTCCCTAAGAACACTACCGTACTTATTGTCGGCGCAGGCCCCGCAGGCCTCACAGCTGCTCTTTCTCTTGTCCACCACGGGTGTCATGACTTCGTTATCGTGGATGCCATAGTCGAAGGACAAAATTCATCTCGGGCTATTACTATACACTCTGCAACCGTCGAGGTAAGCTGCCATCTGAGCGTTCACAGGAAGGCCCACTGATGTTGTTATGATCGTAGGCTTTAGCCAGCATCGATGCAGTGGATGGCTTACTGTCTCGAGCCATCAAGGGCAAGAGCATCAGAATCACATCCCGTAGTTCACAGATCTTTGAGGCCAAATTCGACCCTCTGAAGAAACATTCCGTCCACCCATACGCGCTCTTCGCCCCTCAGAATGTGACAGAGCTTGTACTCGGGCAGAAGTTGCAGAGCCTTGGGGTTCAGGTGCAGCGTCCGCACAGGGTAGTTGGAATGAAACAGAACGACAAGGACCCTCGCATCACCGACGTCTCGTTTGAGGACGGTCAAGTCGTTAAAGCTAGATATATCATCGGCGCAGATGGCGCCCGCTCAATTGTGAGACCTCAGTATTCGATAACTTAATTTTGTGGAATGTCTGACGCTCATCTTCAGATTCGTACCATCGCCGGCATAGGGTTCTCTGACCCAGAAGGCCCAGACCTAGTCGATAACGTACTGGCTCAAATGGTCGCTGCAGATGTTACTTTCGAGCCTGAGCCTGTCGGTCCATTATTCTCAGAGGGCCACCTCAATGGCACAGTTTCCTCAGGCAGTTTCTTCCTGCTTACACCGTTCGGCAACCACTTCAATGCCGAGCTCACGCGAGATGGAAAGCCCATTACGAAATCTATTTTCCGTGTAGGTTGCGCCATTCCAGTGAAGAACGGAGAGCCACCCCGTGCTCCGCCGAAGGAGTACCTCCAGGACTTGATCAACACATACGGTCCATCGTCCATAACATCAGATCCATCCCTTAACCCAACACCTGTCAAGATCGACCAGGTGGTCTGGTCAACACGTTTCAGAACCCATTCAGCCATTGCCGACCGCACCTTCACGCGTTTTGGCGCTGCTATTCTCCTAGTCGGCGACGCAGCCCATATACATTCACCTGCTGGCGGCCAGGGCATGAACCTGGCCATCAGGGACGCGATCTTCCTTGCAGATGCTGTCACAAAGCACATCCAAGCGTCTGCAGAGAATCCCGATGTAGATGATACCATTTTGCAGGAATTTGCGGACACGCGTCATGCGCGAGCGATGGAGATCATCGGTTTCAGCAAGACACTTTTGAAACTCGCAAGTCTTACATACGAAGCATATGCTTGGTGGATGCCGTTCAGTGGGGCTTTTATCCGTGATTTGATGCTAAGAATGTTGGGCAGATTTGATTTCGTGCAGTCGAGGGTTGCGTGGGGTCTGAGTGGGCTTGGAAGACGGTAATCGCATAGTTTTTGGATGGTTTGGTCACTGCATTTTGTGTAAATTTTGTAATAATACGCAAGACGTTCCGGGGTGCTGGCGCACCAAGTCCCCGACTCCAATTCCCCACCCTTTCAGCAGCATGTTATTCACGTCAATATTTGCGCCAGGCGCCAGGGTAAAATTTGGCTGCAAAGACATATATGAGACTCACGAGAGCGAACAAAACACAATTAACACTCGAGATACATTCCAGAAAATTACAGTGTGTACATGTAAACGACATGCCTTCATGTCATAATTGCCAGTTCATGACGAGTGCGGGGCAAGTACATGCTCGCTAAACCGCTCTTTTGAAACGGCAAGGTGAAACATTAATAATAGCAACGAGTCCACGACAGCTATCGATTACTGAGAGAGAGGAGTGACTCGGAAGAGCACAAACATTCGGCTTCCAAGGAGATTCAAAGTTGTGCTACAGATATTTCTCGCGGAGATACATCAGGAAATCATCGAGTTCCTTAATTTACTTAAAAAAATTACCAAGGTGGCTAAGGAAAATAAGTAGAATTAAGTAGGTGGCTAAGGAGAATAAGTTGGTTTTTTTGTTTTATTTCGACAAAAGTAGAATTAATTACAGTGTGTTGCAAATGACTTTAGAATCGCGTTTTCAAAATTGTGTTTGTTCCTTTGTTTTGACGTGTGACTTGTGTCACGCTTGGTCAATCATTCCGGTTTTCACGCCACTGCCAGCCAGGCTAGATTATCTGATGATCAACTAGAGTTTGCACATTTTAAAACATCTGTAGCTCTACAACACATCCACATAAAAATATAATTTCTTGACGGATAAATAGTCTGATATTGAAAGTACAAGACCCGCTGGTTTTTTCTTTCAAAATTGACGTGTTGAGTCCAGCGGAGAGTTACCGCGCAGAAAAGTGTGATTTTCCCTAACTTGAAGTATGTAGATTCAGACTAGAGCCGATGCGCGAACTTTTGTGATGCGCGAACGGATTAAAATATTTAGTGTTTAGCATCTCTGATCACTCCTGAATTCAATTCAGAATGCACCAGAATATGAACAATGGAAGACTGTTGGAATTTTCTTAGAAAACTAGCTCAATGTCTTGCAAAATCATGTGAGTATGGCCAGAGTTACACGAACTCGTTGCGGACAAGGCCATATATTATAATTATTTAGTATTGACAGTATTGACAGAGGGAGTGCCTTTAAGTTCAGATTGAAGATACGAGTGTCAGAGTGCAATTGATACACCCTGAGGTGGAGGAGACAATATTTTTGTGTCGTTGATGTGACAGAAAGTCCCGCATTTGGCTATTACGAACTATTTTACAAACACCGAGCTCGCAAAAAAATTCTCGTGCATTCTAAAGTCATTTGCAACACACTGTAGGTGCAAGTTGGCTAAGGAAAATTGAGGAAACATTAGTCATATTACTTGCGTGCCTGAACTTTCTTGAACACACCACTTCGTAGTATTTTGCTTATAACTCATTAGGATCTCAACTAAAAAATGTCATGAGACTATGGAAGGACTACCCTTGACAAGGGCTATAACTTTGATTTTCTTCGAAAAAATTCATAAGGTCCACCATGTCACTCCTTATTAAAATCCTAATGGTAGACCTATTGTATTAGACGATAAAGTGTTGTATTTTATTCTAAGTCCCACAGATATGGTATATATATTGGCTGCTGCCTTCACATATACAAGGTCATTTAGTCTAGTGGTAAGTGATGCTCGAAATTGTGGGAACTGATCAGCTGATCTCAACTGGTGAGTGCATGGTTGAGAGTTCAAACTGAGTCAGTGGCAGAAAATAAAGTGGTGCAATTAAGTAATCATTTTACTCGATCTCCTCACAGTTTCCGATTGCCTTATTCTCCTTAAACCGCCTTAAAATAAGGAGGTTTTGAGGAAAGCTCCTTGGTTTAAGGTGATGGATCTCCTTAGAATTATTTATTCTAAGGAGGTTTTAAGTGTGAATTAAGGTAAATAAGGACAAATAAGAAGCATATAAGGGATAAAAAGGAACTCGATGATTTCCTGATGTATAATACATTTTGTAAGATGGGAATCCGTTTGCGTTTAACAGAGCCCTCCCCCACTAATGTGGGAGTCGGGGAAGATAGGATACTGTAGAGATACGCACTTAGCTTCGTCACAGCATCACACATCCAACAAATCGCACCTGACCTTCCCAATAAGTAAGCCTTACTATGCTGAGCGATTATGTGTATGGCCCAGTATTATTAGGCTTAGTTATCATAATCCTCAACACCAGCATTAAATCATGTCCTAAATCCTCCTATACTATTAGGTGTTCTACAGCGGGAGGCTCGGCAACGCCCTTTAACCGTTCAGCACTGTATCCCGCCTGAAATCACTCTCCCACGCCCACTGAGCTTTCGGCAAAGGTACATATTCCCCCCTGGTGGGATTCTCACACCTCCTGGTCTTGCTCATCATCATTGCCAGCGCCATCTGGTCCTCCTGAGCCCCTCTTACCAACTTGTTGACACCATCGCAAACCTCTGGGCACCCTCTTGGGCCTCTAGACTCCATCCTTGGCCTCTAGAGTCGCTACCCTCCTGCTGTGGCCCACCTGCCCACCTCCATCTTGCCCTCCCGCCCTCAGGCTCCCGACCTCACCATCTAAGCCATCTAGATGCCCTCGAACGTCTAGACATCTCCCTTAGCCTTTAGAAGTTGCGGCCCTACTGCCATCCTACCGTCCTTCCCTCCTCAGCATCTGTGGCATATCTCTATCCTTTACATCCTAGCTGCCACAGCCAAATGTCGCATGGATCATACAAGAAAATCGCAGGGCTATCAAAGGCGACGATCACACACGGATTCCGGCATTCTATTTGAACTTCTGAGGTACTCACAGCGGCAAAACAAGAGCAGCGAAGGCAGGCAAAAAATGCTTAGTGCCAAACACATGTCCAGGGTGCGAGGCCCATGTTTAATTCTTACAGTCTGCTGACTTTTTTCTTTTGTAGAAATGTCCAGCGAAGATCGGGATCTCGTTGAGAGTATGTTGGCTGATACTATCATTGGCATAGATTATATACCTTACACTGTGCCGCCTGGTGAGGAAGGAGTTGACTTCAGCCATGAAGGCAGATCTTTCGGGATGGTATGCATGTATCTTTGTTTTCCTACTAATTCATACTGAAGTAATGCTGGCGGTGATAGCCGTTATGTGGATCCACACACTTGTACCGACCATATAGAAGTTCAAAATGAACATTGGGGTGTTCAGATTGAATGGCTGGTCAGCGTGTATCTCGACTATCGCAGCCAAGATGGTGGCAACGGCATGCCAATCTTTCTGCCTTCAATTGAACCCATTCTCGATGGCGACTGCTTATCTCTCAAGAATATTCAACTAGTCGACATTTTTAGTGAGGTTCAGGGCACGTTGACCAGCTTCATTGTTAACAATGTCCAGGTCGAAAGCATGCATCATTGCAACCTTGTCCATCTCACTGGTATCCGAATGAAATACTCATTTACCATGGGTACCTAGGGTGCTCTCCGTTGTTTCCCACTGTTGCTATCTCTATCTGCACACTCGCTGCATTTCGGCAGGCTCACCAAACATGTCCCCGATTTAGCATTCAGGCGCAATGCAAAGCTTTATGCCACCTCCATCATGTAAGCTCTCACACATGACATCATCATTTACTCATTCTGAACTCTTCTAGATTCCATATTGATCATACCTCAATACGCAGTTTTCGGACACCTATGACATATATCTCGAAATCTTACATCACGTCAACATCCTCATCAACAAAGCCCTTAACCGCAACACACCCAACTGGCGGCTTTTGAACTCCTGCCTGTGCTGCTTCTACAAGCTGCAGGACGAAGAAAGTCTGGCTCTGGAGTGGCTAGTCACTATGGACGGTA
Organism: Suillus clintonianus; assembly: GCF_016758775.1. NCBI lineage: Eukaryota > Fungi > Basidiomycota > Agaricomycetes > Boletales > Suillaceae > Suillus > Suillus clintonianus. The sequence goes on from NW_024539386.1 coordinate 37,938, forward strand.
ACAATAGCCTGAAGCGATGGACGTCATCAGCCACTGGCGGCACCACTACCCGAACTGATTCACACAGGTTTTGCTCTGACTACTGGCTTGACTGCCCGACGGTTGATAAATTCAAGGATGAAGTGCAAGGATACACCATAAGTCTTCTCGTTGCTACTCTATACAACACTGAACTCAACCTTAGAACCCGACTGAGGGTGCTGACAACTGGCAAGATGTTGAGCAGACAGAAACAGCACCCTCATTCACTTGTGTTGACCAGTGGCAAAATGCTGGTCCAGAACAACGCAAAAGGATGTTTTCGGTGTTCGACGAATCAGGGATATTTATTGCCGCTTGTCGACACCGGTTGATCCTTCTCACGTGTGATATGGTTAAGAGCGGTGAACTGTAAGTAATTTTAATTCTCTATCTAATTTGTATTTGCTGATCATTATTAGTGCAAAATATCCATTGGCGATTGTTGATCAACTGCTAACTGTTTATGGCAGAAATGGAGGTTTTGCATACGACATCGGTTGCGCATTTGCAAAGACGCTCGGTGTACCAAACATTCTTTCTCTGGCCTCACAATTGATGATTTACTTACTTTATGTTGGTACTCTTACTGCTGACATAATCCAATGAAGTTTTGACCTAGTACCAGTATCAGTCTGAAAGTCCCCTGTCCTTTTGTCTTGTTTCCTGTCTGTTTCTCTCTCCTTGAGCACTGAGCCTAGAGCAGAGACCCTTTAGGGTCGAACTAGCATAGGCCAGCAAGACCCAACATATTCTCTACAGCCTGTGGAGAAGTTGTCTGCACATTGGGAACAGTACTTTGGGACCGCGCGCTTCTGACCTCAACTTTCGGATGATGGTAGGGGCGTTTCACGGCCATGCACATAATCGAGGATGCCAGATAGACTGGCATCCAATGTATATCGAAGGCACTGGACACACAGAGGGCGAAGGATGTGAACACATCTTTTCTTCATCCAATGACCTCGCACGAAGTACTCGGCACTCGACAACCTTTCACTGACATCAAATGATCGAGCAGCATTTTACATTTTGGGACAAGGATAAGTATGCAGCCTTAAGTAAGTTTTTTTAAATATCTACTTTTGACCAAACACATTGCCCCTGCCCAGGTGTTTTTTTGCGGAACCATTATCGGGAGGCGAGGACCAATATCCAAACACTTACAGGAGAACTCTCAGCCATTCGGGAAACCATCAAATTTACTGATGCCGATGTGGGAGAAATCGTAGAAGTCCGCTATAGTGATAGCGTACCGATCCTGCTGGGTGTGAGAATAGTAGTCGACCCAAGGGGATAGCTCTGAGAGCAGTTCCTCAAGTATGAGCGAGGGGAACAGTGAGTAGGGAAGTGATGCGCTGGAGACGGAACAGCTGCTTGCGGGAGAATGCGTAGAGGTGCGAGGATGTGCAGGGATGCGGAGTATGTGGATGCGAAGTCTAGGGAGTACCAGGTATGCGAGACGGGGAAGGTACCAGGTATCAGGACAGGAAAACAGGTAAAACGGGTAAGGTACCAGGTATATGCAGGACGCGACGGGACTGTCTTGCAAGTGAACTCAACTGGATCTAGCAATAGCCAACTGTCGATGATGATGCGAGCGTTTGCGCGAGATGAGAAGGCAAACAGATGATTGCTCAAGCAAGGAAAGACAAGGTAAGACTAAGCTAGTGACTCCGCAACACACAACCAGAGAGGGAATGTAGGAAAAGTACTGGATACGAGTCCGCAACGTAGTATATATCATAGTCCGTAAGAAACCGGAACTGTATAAGCGAGCGCATATGTACGCGAAGTCGGAGGGGATAATATGTAAGTAGCGCTATGCGACCTCATGCATGGGAACGGTATGCGCATAGTTCTGCGAATGATCAGTATCCAGTAATAAGAGATAAGAACGCACCAGTGGGAACTGACAGATACGGACAGGATATGGACGGACGGTACGTTGCGATGCGATGCGTGGATTCCGCAACCTCGTGTGATGGTCCGCAACGGCCTGTGGAAGGTAGGCATGACTTCGTCCAGTAAGGGGGAATGGTGCCATACGGGGCTGCAGCCTGGGCGTCTCCTACACCGACTTTATCCATTTTCACGTGCCAGAGCATGAATATCTTGAAGGGCTGAAACAGGCACCGGTCAAGGATCATCTCAGTATTCAATACATCAATGTTCTCGACAAGCTTGCTGAGCGCCAGTGTGTTTTGTTTTTTTTTACGCTAGCTACATTATTCATCATTTGATCGAGGCGGGAATGGAATCAAGCCCGAAAAGCAGCCTATCACTCACTTGTCGAAATTCACGTTGGAAACCTTAGTAATATGCACCTGGCTCTCAACCAAGCTCGGGTCCATGTCAATACGGCATACTCAAAACTCCAGAACACAGAGGAGTTAGCTGGTCATTTGGAGGTTCAGCTTGGCATCGACAAACAGTGGGAAATTGGAAGCGAACATTATGTTCGGTTTCGAGAAGAAGGGTTGCTTCTGAAGTATCATTCAGCGCTTGATGAACTCAAGCGCCTTGTCATCATGCATTTATTTGAACTGGCCAAGCTTTCGCTTTCAGGAACAGGTAAGTCAGTTGTCATTGATGTATTTTAGGATTGATTGCAGCGCCATGTGTTTTAGGTTACAAGCTACGTCAACAGATTATGAAGGCCCTTCAATGACATTCAGACACTTCCCACCTAGGCCAAAACTAGCATGGAAGGATATTGTCAAATACAACTTTCTTGGTGAATTTGACTTATTGCGTCACTCACATACTGACATTCGAGACACTGACTGGACCGCACCTGCTCACCATGAAGCCACAGTGAAATACTTCAAGCTCCAACGGGCTCGTGAAGAAATACAGTGTCTGGATATAGAAGTCCGTCATCTATGCACGGCAATACACGACGAGAAAATCAAGACCAACACAACCAAAGAACAACTCCTTGTTGCGAATCCTCCACTTGCTGTGGAGTTGAGAAGGCGGTGGCAGGCACGCGCCGCCATCAACACTATCCATCTGTACCAGTTGAATCAACTTGAGTCGCAGCTTGGATTTTCGGGCAGACGTGGTGTTGGTGTCCAACTTGCAGGTCTGTTACTGTCGCTGAACGACCAGCCGGAGGTAATAGTTTCATCTCCAAATGCTGGTATGTGCGGACTTTGTTGCTCTACCTCACTAATTGATAATTTGTAGGCAGTTCCACGACTGGTATTGACACAGAGGGCTCCGAGGAGAGACTTCACTTTGACATTCTCTCTCTTGAAGAGAATGGTGGAGATGTTCTTGAGGATGAGGATCACGCACAAGTCACAGACGATTTTGCCAGCTATCTACTCTCAGTCACAGACTAGTATTTATTTACGGTGCTCATACTCATGTTGAATAATGATCATTTGTTTATTGAACTAATCTACGAGGAGGTCCAGTAAGAATTAGATATAGAGATCAGAGGTGAGCAAACAGTGGGGATCGGTATGATATGGTATGCGGAGGACACCCAAAAGCACTATGTAGGCAAGTTTAAATATTCGAGATTGAATAGATTGGGTTGTGGTTGGCCGTGTGTTGCTGAAGTGTGGTTAACAGTGGTGTTGCAGAGATCAAGACAATGAAATTAGGTGGTGGATCAGATAGATTGGGTTGTGGTTGGCTGACTGTGGGTCGCTGAAGTGTGTCGATTGGATTTGAGGATATTGAGACAGTTGCAACTTGCAAGAGATGGTGAAATTAGGTGTTAGATCAAATAGATTGGGTTGTGATTGGTGTGTCACTCAAGTTAAACTTCTGGGTAGTCCAGTCCAATTGACTTCACTGCAACTGCTCATAGTAAGCACGACTTGATCACACACACTGAAGGTGCTTAACGATTTTCATTATCATTGTCTATTGAACCCAATCCTCACACAGTTGTTCAAAATGTGCCAGGCTTGCATTGAACATTCACTGGTATTAAGCACCATACTACTTAATCGGACTGCACCACTAATCACTTTCAGTACTCCTTGGTACAATCCAACATCCACCATGGACTCAAGAGTATTCTCCCCCTCAAAAGTCAAATCCACACCCTCACAACTCCGTGGTGGACCACCATCTCGGTTGTCACCTGCCATCATGAACGACGTGCCCAGCGCAACACCTCGGTTTTCGCTGGCCAGCATCGCTGCGTTAAACTCAGACATGCTTGCTAAGGAATTTGGCAATGGTGAACACCAGGCAGCTGCGCGTGCACTGCTCAGACACGACACCCACCTCGACGGCACTCATCTTCAAACAAGGAAACCCACTGGCCTTCATCCTTCATACATCACTTTCAACTTGTATACCACATTTAGGCTATAGCATGGGTATGGCCAACCCACGTGGGTCATGGGTATGTATAGTTGGTGGGTCGGGTATGGGTATGCTTTGAGTGACCCACCATCAACCCATGACCCACCTGGTGGGTTGACAGGTATAGCAGCCCCCAGACCAGGGGTGTGGTACAAGTTCAAATTATGTAATATTAAACTGTACTCGAACCTTAAACATGATATAAACCTTATTCTACATTGCCTAAACTATAATCATCACCCTCCCCTTTTAGTCAAATCACTCCCAATGTTTGGCAAGCGTCAACCGAAGCCCACGGAGAAGGCCAGGGAATACCTACAGGCCATCAAGAAGACTCTCAAACGTAAATGAAGTGATGAACTTACCTCCGGAAAAGCTAAACAAAGCCCTGTTGCTGCTCCGAGTGACAGCGAAGATAGTCTGGTCCAGCCTTTATCAAAACCTGCCCCTAACAGGATCAAAAACACACGAACCATTGTTCGCAGCAAAGACGAGGAAGAAGCACTCTATAGTGATGCCGAAATCATCGAAATCAGTAGTAGCAAGTCAGAGAGTGGTATTGAGTCTCCTACTGAGGATGCCGAGGCTGAAATGAGTAAGTACCCTGCACATGAGATTATAGCTTAATCAATATTGTTTTCGTAGAGCGCTTGAGCAAAGAGTGGCTCTCACCCATCTATGCCTTTTTCGAGCCCTTTCCTGTCATTGGACATGAGAACGGACAGAGATACTACGAGTTCCGGTGTGTTGCAAAAGGATGTGGAAAACGAATTTGACGCTTCCTAGACAAGAAGGATGCTAAGTCGACTAGTAACATGCGCAAACATGCACGTACCTGCTGGGGAGAGGAAGTAGTCAAAGCCGCAGATGACACCAAGAGTTGTGATGTTGCTCACGAGTTGATCGTTAACGGAATCCTGACAAATGGGTCAATAACGGCTTTGTTTGAGCACAAAGGCAAAGGGAAAGTTACCTAATCCCATCGGCAGCATACCAAGACCAAAACAAAGGCAGAGATAGTTCGGTGGGTGTGCGAGAGTGCCCGTCCATTTGATATCGTTAAGGACCGGGCCTTCCTATCCTTGATGAAGACCAGTCGGCCTAAATACTACATACCATTGCCATCAACCGTCTCACGTGACGTCAAGTTGGTCTTTGTGCGAACGCGCCAGCGTATTGCGAAAATGCTGCAGGTAAGAATGGTATTAGTATTATTAAGTCAGAAAAAATAACATGGACTCACCAGGAATATAATGGACACTTGAATTTTGCGACTGATGCTTGGACATCACCTAACCATAAGACCTTCGTGGCCATTTCGGTACATCTTGAACATGAAAGAGTATCTATTGCAATGGTGTTAGACATCGTGGAAGTTCCAGAGGTAAAATTTCGAACACTTACATAGATACATTGACTCAAGGGACACAGTCCCACTCTGGTGCTATCCTCGCGGCTGCATTTGCAAATATTCTTGAGGAATATGGGATATCAGAAAAGGTCAGTGGTAGTTTGATATTTGTAGTGTCGCAGAAAACTTACCTCCATCTCAGATGTTAAGTCTCACTGCAGACAATGCAGCCGCCAACGATACAATGACCATGCACCTCGAAACACTTGTTCAATCTTTTAGCGGGGCGCCAACGCGCACTCAATGCTTTCTACACATCATCAACCTCGTGGCGAAATCTATCCTCAAACAATTTGATTCAACAAAGGCCAACATCGATGATGACTTACCAGTAGAGGACGGGGACGGTGATGATAGTGGTGATGATAGTGTAGATGGGCTCATGAGCGCAGGTTGGTATAATGGAGATGAAGGAGATGTTGATGATGACGTTGAAGGGGGTGGGTTGACGAGATGGAAACGATGGATGCTGACAAGCGTGCAGATCTGATGCAAAGTATGCGTCCAGTCAAAGTGATGCTTGTCAAGGTAAGTGCTACACATAGTAAATCAGGCCACTCACTGAAAACCACCCTCACCCACCCAAACTCCGCAAAATCACCTTCAAAATCATTCACTCCTCCACAATTTTGCTGCCGGCTTGGAAGTTATTACTGCAAAAGCAAAAACGCACCGTTAGAATTATGCCACGTGACGTAGCAACACATTGGAACTCCACATTTGAAATGCTTTGGTTTGTGATTGACTATCAGCCAGCCCTGGAGGAAATGACAGCAAAATGGGAGCATAACCTGAGGATGTTGGAGCTCTCTGAGGCAGAGTGGGACAGCACATCTGAACTGTGTGAGATATTGAAGGTAAAGTCACACTGATGTCATTTGTCGTGTGTTTGCTGACATAATAATTATACTCCACTACTCCACAGGTGTTTAAGGATGCCACCACATTCTTCTCGTGTGCAACCCCCAATCTAGCCACCGTCATCCCTGCCATTGACCATATCAATGAGATCCTGACATCTCACAAGTCTGACGAATCACTCAATGGTTCTGTGCGCACTGCACTCTCACTTGGAAAGAAAACACTGGACCGGTACTACTCTTTAACTGACAGCTCCGAAGTTTATCAGATCGCCATGGGTGAGTTTGATTTTCATGCTAAAACAATACCTCAATCCCATGTAGTCTTGCACCCGCTGTACCGAACATTCCAGCGCCAGCCTCACAATCACCCGTTATGCACGATCCGGAGCTCACCTGGTCAGGTATTCATGTCCACGCTCATCCAGCCTATTCCGTCGACTCCCGTCCCTCCCGGACACCTAACGGATACGCAACCCGCGACGGATTCCCTCAATTGCCCCTCGTTCCTGTCCATCCATGTCCATCCATCCCCATTGGTGCGTCATTTCTCTCCTTTTATCACTCTGATCAAGCAGCAGACTGTTTTACATGTACATTCCCATACATGAGGCCGCTTACCATCCCTTACATATTATTGCGCTATGGACTCGCCTATACTACCGTCGCTTAAACGGATCCCGAGTTCTTACGGGTTAAGATAAATAGTTGCATCGTACTCTGCCAATATTACTTCCTTTTACTCCCTTGGATTTTCTATCTAAGTTGGTGTGATCAACAAGTCCCCTTAGTCTTCCGTACCGCAACGGACTTCTTCCCGTTCCTCGGATCACTTCCGGTAGCTCGTTACATCGAGACCTCGACACCTAGACACCTTGCCACCTCGATACCTTGCTACCTCGACACCTTGACAAATCTGTACCACTAGATACCCGTCCCATCAGAATCGTTCCCGTCCGGACATCTTCCTCTCACATCGGATCTCCCATCGCTCACCGGCCGCTCAGATCTTAAGCCCGTCAGATTGATTCCTTTGCATTTATTGCGAAGACTTCCCTCAGTAGCAATCCCCTTGGGACAAGCTATAATACTCGCACTCAAATGGATCGGTAGTCTACACTAACAGGCTACACGGAATCACTTTCGCTCACCACACCACAAGCTCTCATATTTCCAAACCACTGGATGGCCTGCCGACTGGATCCAAACCGCTGAGAAACTCGTCCACGACGAATTTAATCTCCACTATTCTAGGATCGTTGTGGATGCAGGGCCAGAGATCAAGACTGTTGAGACTTCCATTACTACTAAGGTATGTGGTATGCCTTGTTCCATTATATTCTCGCAACTAATTGATAGCACTTCATTGAGGCCTCAAACATTTTCGACGAGCTCCCTGCCCTTGCTCCTCCAAAAATTTTGCAGGTGCAAAATGAACTCGAATCCTATCTGGGTGCCAAGATGGAGCACACAAAAGATGTCCTTGCCTGGTGGCATGAACATCGTACTACGTATCTGTGCTTGTCTTGCATGGCACTTGACTACCTTACAATTCCTGGTACGTGGCACATTTTAATTTTAATGATCGCTGCTAAGTGTACGGTGTAGCAACATCTGTCAATGTCAAATGAATCTTTAGTTGGGGCCGCCTTCTGCTTTCGCATGTCCGCAGCCGGCTCTCGTCGCAGTCAATTCGAGCATTGTTGTGTCTGGGCTGCTGGAGCAACATGGGACTAGTAAAAGATACTGATGTGCTTGGCGTTGCAGTGTTACCGGATGTCGAAGGTGACGAGGAGGCTCTGGAAGATGGATGGAATGCCATTCTGGTTTGATATATAGTACTCTTACTGAATGTACATTACCCTGACCGTCTATACCATATGGTGACCTTGATTTTGTGGTGCTACTCATGGGTGACCCATTGACCCACAGAAACCCACTCGACCCATCACATAACCCATGACCCACAGTACCCTTGGGTGGTGGGTACGAGTACGGGTTAGCGTGTAGCAACCCATAGGTTACCCATGCTATTGCCTAACCACATTGGACGAGAAGTCTTTCACACATGAAGAAGTTGTTGAGGCGGCGTTGCAGGACCTTTTTGATGCAGTGAGTAATAAATATTATGTCCTATCTATCTGGATGCTAATGGGATGGGGGGCGATAGATCGCAGTGCAGGACTGTCTCGATGGCGGGATCTCCCTCCTCATTTGTTTCCCTGGCTCTGAAGCTACACCGACTCTTTTGCCACAGCATCTCTCTGTTGACGTTTATATCACACCGCGTGAATTAGATGAAACTCCCGACCACATTGGAGGAGATATATCTGTCTTGGTACAGGCTTTTAGTGAAGAGTTCGCAGTTCCACATTTGCAGTGCTTCACAGAGCGCTGCCGCATTAAAGGTGTTGTCCCTCCTCACCACTGTAAGTTTACACCTTTTCTCTTGCAACCTGGAATTGATTTACTCTTTTATGTTTTTTTTTCAAGACCCAGCAAGTCAGATCAATCCAGCTGCGGTCCCACACTTTCCGGCACCTATGGCTGTCACAGGTTCCCGCATTCATTGTTCTGCGCGTCCTGCTCAGCAGTTCCAGCATGATCTTCAAGCCAATGCAAAGTCCAACATGGTGTCCTCCTCTGCTATTCGGGAGGGTAGAAGTATGGCACTTACAGATTCCAACACACCACCTAACAAGATCCGACAATGTCAGCCTGCTAACACATTTTTGGCCAAGGGTCCAATGGCTCCTAGACTTGAAATGCAAGAAGCACCGCTAATTAGCCTTGGCCCACACACAGATGCCATACTGGATCGTTTCAATATGGATGACGCAGTACTTCACAGGCTTCACAAACTCATCCGATCTGTTTGTAACAGCCGCTGGGAGGCAGTGCTTTGATCCCTGAAATGGGATCTGATGTATGAACAGGCGTCCAATCTGGCTAGAGCGCTCCTTGTGGACCTTCAGCAGGATCATCAAAAGGTTTTTTCAATCACCTTTAATGCATTTTAGTTCGCTGATTCTATCGTCATTCACAGCCGCCTCTCACATTTGTTTCGTACTTCTTCAGGGTAGTTGGCGGCCTAAGTTTCTTGTGCGCAATTTATTTGTTTTACCTGTTCTTTTCGTAGATCACCCGATGTGTTGCATTCCATTGGTTGTTTTAGCACTGTAAATTTGTATTTGCTGTTGACTTATAAAAGCTGTTCACCAACAAGATGAATTTTACCATTCTGATGGTTTTGCACACCTTCATGGCGACAAACAGTCGCAGGCGTGTTCAAGTGCAGCCTCCTTGTTGTCCAAAGGTGACCCTCAGCAAGGAAGCACGTGCTGCACTTACTTCCCAACATCACGATAAATCCCGTCAATAAGATGGCTCTTGACAGTGCTTGGAATGAGCTCGAGGAGACGGTGAATACTATTGTGTCCTCGCATCATAAGAGTTTCCACCGCATCCAGAATGACCTGTGCATGGGTCGCGGGATTTACGCTACCAATGTTCAAAGTTAAACACATGGAACACCTTCTGCTGGAAGAAGCGCCATGAAGACAAGGAGAATGGTAAGTGTCTTTCTGTCCTTAGCATGCACAAACTGATGACTTGTCAAGGGGCCACGGGCAAGGCTGTGTTGCAAGAGCTCGTCAGTGACGAGAACCGTGCTGAATATCGCGACCTTACAAAGGACAAGAAGGAGCAGCTTTTGCAGGAGTACAGCGAGCACAAGGAAACGAAGACGACTGGCATCTGCATCTCAACAAAATTGAAGGTCAATGACGTGACACAGACACTCAAGGCTGTCGAGAATGAGGCAAGTCATTATTTATTTATTTCGCTACTACTTATTGACACAGCTACCAGCTCAACAACTTGCGGACATGGACAGGTGCTGAGACTATCTTCTACGCGACATGTGGCTCTACAGATCTCCCACTCCACGGTGTTGCCTTTGCAACTGAAGGTGTTGATGAGTTCATGGGCTCCATGATGAATATCGACAACCAGGATCTTGTGAGTAAGATGGAGGGGTTTGCCATTCAGGGTATGAAAGGTAGGGATCATTTTTATATCAAAAACTTGCTCTCCACTGACTGCATCTATCAGGCGCTGCAAGAAGCCATAAACAACTCACCTCAGATGTTCGGAGCGCAATCCACCATGAGATCAACAGGACACTCCATAAGTTCTTTGTATTTTATTTTATTTTATATTACTAACTACAACAAATTTTCTAGAGGTGATCACACAGGATCTGTCAGCGTGGATGCATTGGGCGAACTACTGGCGGAGTGTCGTCCAGCGCTACCTTGTTGTCATTGAAGGTTGGCCCGACAATATACCTTTCGTTAACCTGAGCAATGTATCCAGCGCCCTACCTGATTTGGAGATGCTGTTGGATAAGTGGGAAGCTGGTGAAATCTGTTGGAGGCACCTGGAAGAAGATGAGTACAAAAACTTTGTCAAGAACATCGTGAGAAGGTCAACAGCGGAGACATTGTCGATGAACGCCGCTGGACCCGCTCAGACAAAGGGAAGAAACGTGGGGCTTCCGACAATTCTGGTCATTACAGGAAGGCATATAAGAGCAATGCCACTGTCGTAAGTGATGACAAATTGGATTCCCCCCGCGAGGATACACCTCCTGTTAATACTACCCCTTCTGGCCATACAACAACCCTCAAGCTCACGTCATCCACTCCTTCCACTATCCCAAATCCACCATCCACCTCTCCCACTATCCCAAATTTGCTTTCACCTGAGCTCACGTCAACAGCCGGCGGTCTTGGTCAATTCATCAACAACGATGCAGTTAGCATGTCGAGCATCTTGCCTGCAGGTAGCATTGGCGCTGGTCCATCCATGAGCTCAGGGTCATCTGAATTCAACTTTGATGAAGCTTTGGCTAATCTAGATCAAAATTATGAATCTGCGCTAGACTTGATGAACTTTTAGACCTTACTAGTAGTCACCTTGCCTGTCAAATATACACAAAGTCCTTTCTGTTGACAAATCAAATCGAGGGAATGAGGAATATAGTTGGATTCAAAAGCATTGTCAAACAATACATTGATTGTAGTAGTAGTAGTTATACGAGGATGGTAGCCACTGTGAAAACGAACCAAACACAAAAGAGTAGCACGTTCTACTAGGCATGCGGAGGGTAACACGGCAGCAATGTTAGAGGCTGAGGAGGGCATCAACATGTGTAGGAGGCTACCTTGAAAACGAAACATACGCACACAATACAATAACAGTGGTACTAGCCTAGCCACCACAAAAACAGACCAAGTACAGGAGCATCCTCGGCGGTCAGCCAGTATAACAGCTAGGATGTAAAGGATGGAGATATGCCGCAGATGCTGAGGAAGGAAGGACGGTAGGATGGCAGGAGGGCCGCAACTTCTAAAGGCTAAGGGAGATGTCTAGATGTTTGAGGGCATCTAGATGGCTTAGATGGTGAGGTCGGGAGGGCGGGAGGGCAAGATGGAGGTGGGCAGGTGGGCCGCAGCAGGAGGGTAGCAACTCTAGAGGCTCAGGAGGGCGCCCAGAGGTTTGCGATGGCGTCAACAAGTTGGTAAGACTGGGATAAGGGCCTCAGATAGTGCCACAGGGGCTGAGGAGGATGAGACGGCACTGGCAATGACGATGAGCAAGACCAAGAGGCGTGAGAATCCCGCCAGGGAGGAATGTGTACCTTTGCCGAAAGCTCAGTGGGCGTGGGAGAGCGATTTCAGGCGGGATACAGTGCCAAACAGTTAAAGGGTGTTGCCGAGCCTCCCGCTGTAGAACACCTAATAGTATAGGAGGATATAGGACATGATTTAACACTGGTGTTGAGGATTATGATAACTAAGCCTAATAATACTGGGCCATACACATAATCGCTCAGCATAGTAAAGCTTACTTATTGGGAAGGTCAGGTGACGAATCAAAGCTATTTCATGTGACTGTCACACCAATTTTGGGGCCGTCGAAGCTAAAGTGTGACAAGCGGTAAAAATATGAAAAACCATCTAATGCATCCAAAACATTTTGTACTGAGTGTTTGCAACATGCCTCTGCTTGCCACGACCCTTGGCCTCAACCTCCTTAGACCCATCAGCCATAGATTGAAGCCCTGTCATGTCATCTAGCACTTCTCGCTCATAGCTCTCTGACTTGTTGTCTACCAGCAAATTGCCCAATTCGTCAGCGCTATAGCCATGAGGGACAGATGATTCACCCAATGCAATGTGTTGCAGAACAGTATCCACAGAAACATCACTAGGATCAAGCTTGACATCCATGGCATGTGGGAAAGGTGGCTCTACTTCTTTGCCAGCATTGGGGGTCTTGTATTGAGCTGTTTTGATACGCTCCCAAGTCATGGTGTCATTTTTCTGCACATCACACAGTGCATGAAGTGCTTCACGACTGGTGTGGCTCTCAAAAGAGAGGTTCAATGCTGTGCCAGCCTTGCACTGAAAAAATGACTGAGTGTTTCAAGTCATCAGCGAGAAAAATGAGGACAGTATGAGTGACATACCTGTTTGACTACGTCAGGCTTGTTGATAGCATGGTAACCGTTGATGAGCCACTGTAAAGATCTATCGTGGAGTGTGGGTAATGTTGTGTTAAGTCGAATGACATGCACATCTTCATCTTTCTTCAGCAATGACAATGATTCCTCGACAATATCAGCATGTTGAGATCACTTGACAGTAAGCTTGAATGGGCATTGAACACCAACATCACATGGCTGAGTGATTCTGATGCAGCCACCAGGAACAAAGCAGTACTTGATCCATGGGTACTGTTGATCAAGCCAAGTGCAAAACTGCACGGACTTGTGTATTGACCAAACATCCAGCTGTAGGATACATTCCTGGTCATCAGGAGCCCCAATGAGCTCCTTTTGTTTTGTCCAGTAGGGATCTAGAATATTGCAAACATAATCACACATGAGCTCGAATGTTGACCAATAGGTGTTGGTATTGGAGAAGCAGAGCTTAAAGCCCAAGTCTTGTGCGTCTGTGAATTGCAGCATGGTTTTCGAGGGGAGTGAACGAGCTGTTTTGCCACAATAGATGACCTGGAATGGGAGAGCATCCCCAGAGGCAGATATGCCAACGAGCACGATGAATGCTTGGTTTTCCCCCTGTGCAATCACTGCAACTTGCTTGGAACCGACTTCTTCATATGCAGTGGTGTTCACAGGTTGATACATGATGTTGGTCTGGTCAATGTTGACGTGAAGCATCGAAGATCACACAATCCCGGATAGTTAAGGTCAGACAATAAAATTGGTCCAGACAGAGTTGATCAGCATTGGAAGGGGGTCTTTTGTGCAGCTTGTGTGGCACGACAGAATGTCCAATTGACAGTCCGATCTACAAATTTCTTGACCCAAGACTCAGTACATTGGAATTTTGAGCTGTCCTTGGCAGTGGCCTCGAAGATTTCTGGGCAAGAGACCGTGAGGTGAGCAATGATTACACCATGACAATGTATTGTGTCCAAAGCCACACCAACTGCACGCAGAGCACGGAGATCTTCAATAATGGTCTTTGTGACTTCAGGATACTTTGTGAGGATGGTTGGTGGTGTTGCAGTTGTTAAGGGAAGGTTGCCCTTTTGAACACGAGCAAGGACAATGCTATGCCATGCTGGTCGTGTCCCACTATGGTCAATCCAGCTTCCTATAACTTGCGCATGGATCCAGCCAAAGTGAGTGTGGTCGATATGTTGAAGCTCACACTCAATCTGCACTGGCGACATACCATAGCCAACATGGGGAGCAGCCATTTCAATAGTTGGCGATAACAGGGGGCTTTGCCAGTTGATGCATAAAGCATCTATGTCCTCCCACTTGCGCTTGCGGCCTAGGTTGGATGTCTATTTCGTGCAGGCATGCCTTTGCAATTGGTGATATGGACGTGATGCCTCCGCGATACACTGGTGACGGAGGTTTGCTGTCGTGAAGAACAGAATCAACGGAGCCAGAGGTTTCAATTTCTGAGGACAGAACATGTGAGCCATTAAGACAAGAGAAAAGAAGACATATGCTTACCTGCTTAGCGACTTTTTCATGTGCTCGCTGTTTTCTCTTTCACTCTGCTGCTCTTTCACATGTGTGAGGAGCCTTCTCAAACTTCTCAAATTCTTGCTGATAAAGGTCCTGCTCCTTATCCCTGAGCTCCCAAGCAAAAGGGTTCCAAGCATGATGTAGATGCTCCTCGCGTGATATTTGTGGGAAGAACTTGAACAGACCTTTGTTCTGGTCTGCATCAGTAGTATGGAGGTTGAGTTTGGGTTTTTTCTGCAGGGATAATGGCTTTGCAGGGGTAAAATTGTCCCTGCTCTCCAGTGTCTCCGCATCTGAGTCAAACTTGAAGGCACTGCCATTGTCGATGTCTGAACTGTTACATATATCAATGCCGTCACCAGGAACTGAGAGCTATAAAATCAATGCTCAATGACATTACATCACTTAGCATGAGATAGTTGTACCTCGAGATGATCATGAGCAAGATCCAGAAACTCGTCCATGCAGAGGGAGAATGCTCTGTCATTATCGAACAGAGGATCATGAAACACAGTGTGCTTGATTGTGTTGATGGCTGCTATTCCGCACAAAAACACATCCAGCTGTTTGCCATGCTGCAGCGTGTTTGCCTCGTTAAATCCAGAGAGGCCGTGACAGCTCAGCCAATGACAAATGGTGTTAATGTTGTGAGTAGGAAAACTCCACCTAAGAGTGTCAGCATATGAGATGTTTCAATTGACACCATTGACCTCAATAGCAGCCCAATGGACCTCATGAATATTGATAGAAAATATGATTTGCTGAAGTGTTCCTTTGCGTAACACGGAGCCTATGGCACATAGGCGAGTAATCTCATTGGTATGCACTCATTCTTCAGTCAATGAGTGTCCGAAATCATAGGTATGTATTGAAGATGTGTATCGCGAATGATGATGTGGGTGAGGAAATAGGACTGTGAACTCTGGGAGTCACAAGGAAATATACCTCGAGAGGTGAGCTAGTAGAATAGCTAAGTAGAATAGCTAAGTCTCAAGAGAAAGGTCGATAGAACAGAGGGTCGTTTGTATCGTTGGTATCAAGATTTGGTGACAAGAGTCGGCAAGTCAATATAAGGCTAAGTGGTATTGATCGAGTATCAGATACAGGAACGAAGAGTCCAAGTAGAGTCAAGTAATACGAGAGTGATCCTACTCAAGGAAGGTCTATCAGAATACTGAGTAGATTCAAGTTAGAGACTACTGGACAAGCAGATCAACTACTTATAGGTAAAGAGTACTTCAGGGCAGGGCTACTGAATCAAAGGTAAGGGTACAGGGCACAAGATAAGAGATACAAGATAAGGCAGTGATAAATGATGATGTACAAGAAGGTGATAGAAACATCATAAAGCAGTACAAGGTGGGAGAAAAAGATAGGGGGGTTGGTCTGATCATATTATTGTAATAGGTGATAAGCCAAAGATATGCAAAGGTGCACAATGATGCATGATGTATATGTGACGTGCACATGTGATGCATGAAATATGCAGAAGGAGGTGGCTAGCGTGCAATATGTGTGAAGTGGAATGTCAGTGGCAGCAAACAGTAGAGGTCCTTAGGAATATGGAAGACAAGTCTTGATGAGGCTAAGAAGATGATAGACATAATCAGTGATGATATTAGCGCTCTGCACGCAAACTCGGCAGAAGACAGATACTGAGTCCAAGTAAGGGACAGTAAGTAAGTCCAAATTGACCTGAGTCCTCTAGATATATATGTAGCTATGTGCACTCTCAGGATGTGGAAGTGTGAGGCAAGCGAATAGGCAGCATGGAAGTGCATTCAGTATCATAGGTCTAAAGGTACAAAACAATCCAACAAGAATTGAGTGTGGGAAAGTTCAAAGACCCAACACCTTAAAATCTGATAGGACAGCACTCAATTCATTCCAGTGGTTTTTAATCATTACTGCAGTTGACCCTGAAGTCTGGATGGAAGAGGATGAGGATGAGGATGAAGAGGATGAAGAAGAGCAAAATCTTATGCTGGATATGGTGGATGTGCACTTTGGCGACTGTCTACCCTTAGATGAAGAAAATGGGGTACTGAAGGCACCATCAAAAAAGTTTTTCATGCTGAATGAAGACAAACGCCCTGAGGGAGAAGTATCAATTTTACGGTGTGTGAACCTTTGTAGTAACTTTAGGGTGTTTAGACCCTGACAATTTAAACAGTTTACTATCAGAAAACAAAATCTTTGTTCATCCTCCAGTGGAGTCTATGACATTTTCAATGCCATATACTCGATTCAAGTTTGTATGGTTGAAGGCTGCGAAAACTGCTAGAACCGAACATCGTGATTATGGATCCACATTTTCCGCTGATGGCCAAGCAGTCAACGTTCCAGATTCCACCAGTACCTTCCATGTGGTCAAATTTAATCAGCTTGGCTCTATTGCTAGAGACGTCATCAATAATTTTACCACCACTATTCAAAGTGTGCTTCCTAGCCATTGCGGAACACTTTATGAAGAGTTCTCTACGCTGGAGATTACAGACGATCTGGGTTGCCGACAGTCTATTTTTCAGCAACAGAAAAATCAGCCCCTACTCCAGCCCCTGGTTCAGACACTTTATGATCAGCTAGTCGCTGCCAACAAGGGCAGAGCAGGATTGGGAGTTATACGCAGAAATGGAACAGTAGATGAAAAAGCGATCAAAAAACTTTTAGATAGGGAACAGAACATTCTATCCCTTTTTAATATGGCCTTCCATCTTTCCTGTGGTGTTCCTCCTCGGCCCTTCCAACTCAAATCCTTCCAATATGATTTGGATGCAGACACTGGCAGAGAGCGGAACCTATTCATTGTTTGGGGCGTACTTGCTTTGGCAAATCCTGCCGCTAAACAATTGGGCATAGGCGTCCAGGAATGCCTGTGGGCATTCCCGAGTTCTCTGATGACTCCAGTTCTCTTTTATTTTGGTGTCCTCAGACCAGTTTTCTCCAAGCTTCTTGGGCTTCTTCGCAGTAACGCCAAGGAACACAGCATCTACATTTTTGTACATACAATCCCCAAACGTAAAAAGGCAGGGAATCTGTGGAACGGGACTGATGTCAATGCCTCTCTGCAAAAGTATATGCACTCCCTTCCCATTACATTAACTGGCACCTTACTTCACAATCTTACAACCGGCATGCTTCGCAAATTCTTACCATCCTTGACCGAGTTGGATAATCTTCCAAACTGTCTTCTCGACCAGCAAGCACAACATTCTCGACAGACAGGCAACACACATTATGGACAGGACTTCGACCTTCCATGATCATTGCAGATGACAATTGATCGTGCTAAAGGCTATATTGTCACAAGCCAAGCTCTCCAGGCCCTGTATGGTCTTGGTATCCCAGATGAAGCTATGTGTCATATACTTGCGTCCTCTCACATCTTTGCATCACGCAAAAATGAGTTGATAGCTTTCAAGGAAGCAAGGTTTCAGGTCCTTTCTGCCTACCTACTAGGGTTGCAGGCAAGGGAGCCAGACCAATCTCAAATGGCGGTACAAAATGTGTTAGATAGAGTGCCCTATATGACCCATAAAAATGTAAGACTCCTTCTCCTACATTGGTAGGCAAATTCACTCATACATTCTAGGGGACCATCGGAGACCAAGTCCAATGTAATGTGATGCACTCATTATTGTTTGGAACATCCAGGCCATCTGTGGGTAGTTCTCCACCGCCATTAGGTTATAGCCCCAAGTCGGGTGGGCTGGCAGCAACATTGGTAAGTTGTTTCCGGCTTTGAGGTTCAATTTACAATGATATTATCTAGATCATCAAAGCAGTCAAAGAATGGTCGCTGGGATACTACTGAGACTTGCTCAACTCGGCTGATATAAACTCAGTGGAACATTTTGATGGGTGTGAGTTAGCAGCTACAAAGTATTTTGAAGACCTCAAAGAGCGCTTTCCTGCTTCGTGGATAAAGCTATCTGCAAAGGTTCACAATTTACAATTCGTAAGGCTTGACCTCTCTGATCTTCCTAAGATATGGGATGGTTTAGGAATTCCGAGTCCTAGAAGTAACAATGAAGCTTAGTTGTACTAGCTACATCACATTTATTTATATAACTCTCAGACCCCATTATCCATTGAGCCCGGGCCTCACAGCCCTTAAGCCTAGACTAGGAAGCTCTCAGGCCTCGCAGCCATCTCCTGACCCTCTGGATAGTCTCGCACATCTCAAGCCTCACTTGTAACGCTTATGGAATAAGAACATCCCCAGACTCGCCAGGCCTTCCCTTGTTCCAGAGTATCAGCTGAATTCAAAAAGGTATTGACAACTTCCCAGCAATCGGGCTGACATACCAAAGCTGGCGGAGAGTTAGCTTGGATGCCGGTGTAGCAATGAAACCATACTCACCGAACATTTGCCAAGCGTCCGAGCAGTGTGGTGTACAATTCAGTGTTGAGCCGGTAATTAGCTGACTGGGTAAGAAGCTTCACGTCCGGTCTCTTGAACTGACCAAATGTTATTGCCTCCAAGAAGGAGGACGGGAGGTAATAGAAGTGCGTTGTTCTTCCGTGCTTGTGCGGCAAGTAGACATCCTGCTGAGGTGCCGTGACGTTTGCCTGTGTGAATGAGATGAGCTCCTCATCAGTGGAAGCAGAGAAGACGCAGATTGGCACATATGAGAACGGATGAAGATCTAATAAGGAGCACAAGTAGTTGAGCATCAGAGGAGCGCATCAGAAACATTTGTGTTGATCGAACGAACATCAGTAAGTCACACATGCCTGTATCGCACCAGAGATGCCATGAGATTGGTGAACAGCGCGAAACATGTCGAATAATCAACGAGTCTTGCATTGGACTATGGCAAGACACACACATACTAGTAGTACATCAGTAATGAAATGAAATGAAAGAAAAGAAGACAGCACAAATGAGACAACAGCTAATACGCAACGAGCAAAGCGACCAAACTCGACTTGAATGGAACAGGATGGATGGCACATATTACACAACGGGAGGGATGACATTGGTGCAAGCGCTAATGGAAGGTAGGAAAAGGACAGCATAGACGACGAACCTGTGTTTGAGCCTTCTTCTGATTGACTGTGAAGGAAGTGCCCTATGTCCCGAAGAGCGACTGAATGACTTTCATTAGACACGGGAACTGGCAGGACGATGATAGACTTACTACATAGTTTGCTTCCAGGGGAGACCGAGGAGACTGTTCACTGCGGCTGCTAGACTGCAAACCAACGAGGAGAACCAAAACGCATAGATAGACTTTTCCAGCACTCCAACTGGTATGAGAATTGTAAGGTCATTGCTTTCATAGCTGAGAAGTAATGCGGTCGCGACCACTCATGGACGTCTTGGTCGTCTTCAAAAATCAGAGGGAAGGTTATCATCTAAAAATATTATTAGTAGTGTATGCTTGTTGCATGGAACAACTAACTGTTGTCTGAAGATGCCTCATTGCTAAGCTCGCCCAGGACATCAGTCTCTTTTCGTCTCACATCTGTAAATGCTTCGCTTCGAGCATAGGGACTTGAGTTCGTGTCATAGAAAGAGCGAGAAGGATCTGCTGCTCCAGTGCCTTCATAAGTGAGAATGATCAAAATTGCTTTACTGAAGGACGTACCGCAAAATATGATAGACTAGTGCGTTGGCTGCAGTGATCGTCCCTGGGTATTATAGGTGCAAGGATCGGATCTTAGTTTTGATGTTGAAATGGGGTACTAAAGAAAGGCTCTGAAATATGCTTCAGATGCGGCAGAATGGCCTAGGTGAGCATCACATGCAGAAGTCGTGATTTGGAGGCAAATTGCAAAATTCATACGCTGGATATCTCAGTGAGGAATGATTGAGATGACAGCATGCTATCGTGAGACTCGCTGATGTGAATCATTCTCAAAATACATTTTTAAAAAAATACCAGGATCATAGCAATGAGAGTATAGGATCATCGGACTTGATGCGAGCGTCCAGTGTTTAATGGCGATGTGCAGAGAAATGTGAGGCAGAAGTGGCATATTTCCAGGTTATGACCCTCAGAAGTTCATAAACGCCACCATGACAACATTTGCTTGCTCATGCACGGCTGGGCCCGCCAAATCTGATCATTAATCCACCTCATCCAACGAGGCAAGCCCCCTAAATCTTTATCTTTCGGGGTTACCATATGGTTCCTGTTTCTACCAATCACTTAAAATGAACTCCGTGGACTTTCACCATTTCCAAATCAAACAAAACCGACCCAAAGCGTGATTGGTACTAATCTGGCGTCCTGATAAAGTTATTGACAGGAAAGAACTCCGAACAACTGGAAGGGTGTGTTCCGGGTGCGTGAATTTGTTTTCTTTGACCTCCGTGCATTGTGACGGCGGCCGTCTCAGATCATTCTCGTCGCCAATTTTTTCGTTGTTAATTCGTGCTTCTCACTGTGCTGCAGGTTCTGCCTGGGAATGCGACCCCAGCAACTGGGGAGTACTATCTCCACCTGTATGTGTCTCAGGGTTGACTGCATTCGGGCATGCTCCCCTGGATCAAGCACGGAGACATTCAGCCATCGCTCAAAGGTTCTGATCACTGTCCAATATATATTGATCTTCAAGACGAAATAATAACTGATGCTAGCGAACAATTATCTCGGGGACATCCTGCCAATGGACGGGAATCGGAAAGACCTGCCTCGGCTCGCAGGACGACGATGGGAAGAGTATTCTGGGAAGCAGATGCTACTGTCCACATTTTCTGGGAATGGGAATGTGCTTCGTTCACCCAACAATTCTTCACTTTCGTCGCTTTTGCTTACTCCGGACACGCCACTACCCAGGAAACATTCTGATGCTGCACAGCCCAATCACACGTGGCCTGCCGTTGGTATTCTACCTCCAATGCATCCCTCGCTGAGCTTACAAAATTTAGCATGCCCACCACGAGTCAGCTGCTTGTATCACCACCTAAACTACAGTCCAATCCCATTTCGTCACACTAAACAGTGCCCCCTGATAGTTCTGCCAAATGCAAGTCATCAGACAGTCCAGCCACGAAAGTGCCCAAGAAATTGAAGGCAGTCAAAGCAAACTCTCTCGTTCTTTGCGCAGCCATCAGTCTCGCCACCTTGCAGCCAGGGAAATTCATCAGGTGACGTTCCCGATCACCAGGACTACATAGACTCCGACAATCAGCTCACACTTGAGCTTTCCGCTTCGCTCAAAAATCTACTTTTGCAGGGCTTGCTCGCCTCAGCCACGCCTTCAGATTCGGCTTCGCGCAGCAAAGCGGCGTGGTCGCAGCTGATGGCTCCAATCCAACCACCAAATTGCTTCGTACATGGTGATCCCGTGAAGGAGAAAACCATCCACAAGCCAGGTCCCAACAAGGGGAAAACATTTTTCCTCTGTGCGAGGTCTGTCCTATCAGTACACTTCACTTCGCCTCTATCTAATTTCTTTGATTTAGTGTGAACACCCGAGTCACCACGGAACTGAGTCAGAGAAGGTTTCAAGTATGCTCGGCCTTACGGATCCTCCCACTTGTGACTTGTTTTCATATGAGAGATCGCCGCTGATAGTCTTTTCCGGCAGTGTTTACCAGGAGCAGGAGCATTCTGTGTGGATTGTCCGTAAGTTCAAGCACCGAAGCTCGGCAGTCAGTTAACTCGGTGGTTTACTCCAGACCCAGTTAACTCTCAGCATCAGCAGTCAACTCGGCAGTTTACTCCGGACCCAGTTAACTCATGGCATTTGTATGTTGCTTTAATCTTTCTTGCAGTTATTGATTCAGGCCGGTTCATTCACAGTACATTGCCCGTTGGTTGCTTGATGCTCAGAGAGATGTTCTCAACAGAACATGGTGTAGAATCAGAAGAACGAGAGCCGCCAACTACAGATTGCACTTCCCATGCCCCCGACCTAATAAACCGGGTCGCAGACTACACCTGCATCTTAACTCAGATCTCTAGCGCGAGATAACAAACACGCCGTAGAGAGGGAACAAGTAATCAAGCTCATTCGTACTATCGTCGACATTGTTTCCGAACCTCGAGATCGACATGGCCCTAGGGCGACCTACCCTCAACGACTCAGAACATTAGAAAGCTAATCGTGATGTGTACTACTGTCCAAAGTAAACACAACTTATCCAACTTATCTGGAGGCGAGTGAGTAGTTTTTTATACCTTGTCTCTCCTTGCTCCCATTTTTCTACTAGTCATTGTATAACACTGCTTCCCTTCATCTGCTCATGGCAACCAGTGTGTGTCACGTCCAACATGTTCAAGTCAGAACATTGAGATCCCCCTGCAGAAGAGGACGAGGAAGTGGCACGTGATGTTGCTGTCTCTGACCAACACCTTCAGGACCAGGGGTACAGGGCAAAATTCCGCTGCAAGATGTCTTTGTTCGGAGCGCTTGGGATATCATTCTGTGCTGTGGGAACGGTCTCGTGAAGTTGCAATAATTCTGCAAAATTGCCCAAAAGGCAAAGTTACACTGGGCATGGGTCGATTCATGTTGCATCGACCAGTACAACAATGTCGAGCTACAAAAATCACTCAATTCCATGTTTGCGTGGTATCGCCATTCAGCCATCACAATGATCTACCTGTCGGATGTTCTGCATTCATCCAAGTCTGGCTCCCTTACCAAGAGTATTTGGAACACCCGAGGATGGACCATTCCGGAATTCTTGGCTCCTAAAGTCATTCTCTTCCACCAACAGGACTGGACTCTATATCTCGACGACCACTCCCCAAACTACAAGGAGTCTGTCAAGATCATGCATGAGTTGGAGGATGCGACGGGTATAGATGCATGTGTCCTCGTCACTTTTCAACTGGGGATGAGAGATGCTCAATCCAATGGGCATCTAAGTGTGTCACTACTGTGCCAGAAGACATTGCATACTCATTGTTTGGCATATTCCGCATCCAACTACCTATCCTTTATGGCGAGAACAAGGAAAATGCACGAGGGCGGTTCCTGCAGGAGATTGTGGCTTGGTCTGGTGACATCACTGCCCTCGACTGGATCGGAGAATCCTCCGAGTTCAATAGTTGTCTTCTGGCCAACATTTCCTCATACGCTGCTCCACCATGCACCCTGCCATCAGTGGACAAAAACGAGATTCAGACAACCGCTTCTTCACTGCAAAATGCTTTGGCTGCTGATTTGGCTTTGAAACTTTATACCAAGCTTGACAAGATGAGTGCTCCTCGTTTCGCGAACTGCAGACTGCATCTGCCTTGCATCGCATTCCGGGTCACTGCACAGGTTAGGCAAGGGCATGATCCAACCCAGGAGTCTTTTCATTTCATGTATGGAGTCAAGGCAGACGGTCTTCATGACCTGGTGATCACGACCAAAGAGACACTAATTCAGTTTGCAAGGCCCACTCTGCAGACATTCTTGCTTGTCCGTCCCTGGAATCGGTGTTTGCCCGGGCTACCTGACTTTGCAGAACTGTCCGACTTTGGAGACAATATGCTGCCCGACTTTTCTGTGGAACAGGAGCTGGTTGATTCAGAATCTAACTCATGAGCATTGCAATTGATTGTTCGCCTTGGACAGCCGTTCAGCGCATTTTT
Source organism: Suillus clintonianus (assembly GCF_016758775.1). Taxonomy (NCBI): domain Eukaryota; kingdom Fungi; phylum Basidiomycota; class Agaricomycetes; order Boletales; family Suillaceae; genus Suillus; species Suillus clintonianus. Next base: position 62,175 of record NW_024539386.1, read on the forward strand.
GCTCGCACAGCAGCACAGCGGAGAATACAAGAGGATTGTGTCAGATTATGCTATCATTGCACAAGTCAGAGACGTGGCTTCTGTTCGCGATATGATGGATGTCAGGATGCTAGAAATATTGTAGCTGTATGTATTATTTTTCGAGACTAGAGAATTGAGATTTTCGAGCAATTGTCGTTTGTACCTTGACGATATATACGCATGAGTCCTCTGTTCATCGTGTACTACACCAGTATTACATGCCCTTTTGTCTTACTCCATACCTACATTAGACTACGCGGGTTCTTGGATTTATGTCCAGTTGTGGTTATGTGAAAAGGTAGTTAATGTAGCTGTACATGGGTCTTGTAGAATAGAGTTATCAATAAGACCGCCGCTGTGGATGGAAGTTGTGTTTAGGCGATCATTCATCAATTAGCTTAGTCACTTTTATTAGTCATCTAATGCGCTGAATAACTGCCGCACTCAGCCAGCTCACTCATTCACATAGCTTACTTTGAATGAAAACTGCGCATTTTATGACCGTTTCTCCAATGTCGCTGGCTCCATGATTAAGGAGGACTTCTGTGTTCCGCTAGGCTGGAATGGATTGTTGTCGATCACATTGCCAGGACAATATTTCGAACGGTTAATCTCACCATACGCACCCTGGTATCTTGAACTTGCCACGAGAGCATGCACATTGCGCTTGGAACTTCATGTCTTCGGACAGTACGCTGATGTTTCAAGCTATCCAAGGCATACTACTGTGGCCTTCATAGGTGGCGCCCATATCCTTTGACTCCTCCTCTGTACATGATTGTTTCCTTTAGTCACAAATGGTGCAGCCGAGCTGATGTACTTCCTTCCGGACAATTAGCATGGCATACACCTGTTGCCACTGACTTCCCTGTGACATCGAAAGGGCCAGGCAGAAGGCCTGGTACGTCCACTTCCCAGTGTTTGCTATTTTTCGTGGCTGACTCTAATGTTTAGATAGGCAAGGGGTGGGAGATTTTATGGAATCATGCAGAGATGCCCATGGCTTTCATTTTCCAGGAATTTGTCATGTGATCTACTCCGAAATGCTTAGCATGTCCTTCCTACAAGACTGAATCCTTTTTTGAGAGTTGAATGGCACATCTTTGGTTCTGGTCTTCGAGATTGGAGTGTTCGCAAACAATACATCCATAATTTTTGAGTCATTGGTGCCAAATGTGGACAGCCGTTTGAAATCATACACCCTCGTGTGTACAGGCCTGGCGATTATGCGATTTCAGTCACCGATGCTGCGCTCTACCGAACACCTCAGATGGAAATGACATCACCGCATCCCTTGTGCCTGCATTGGTCCCTGAACATCGAGGGATGGATAAGCCACCGTGAGGTACTCGTATACTATGAAGTTGGCTTGCAAGTTCCATATTGTTGTGAACGGACGACAAGTGAGTTGTTGTTGTTCACTGAAAGTTTGCGTTCTGGCTGAGGAAATGTTAAGCTTTACCCAGTGAACACAATAGAACTGGTGGAGCAGGGGTGAACTACCACGTAAGCTTATTGTTTCAGCATTACTTGATCTGACGTTTTCGCAGCGCAGGTGGCACATACAAAAGCAAATCACACCAGATGTGATCAAAAAATATCAGCAATGGAAAGATCAGATTGGATTAAGGAGTGCCTGAGTCGAGTTCAGTAGGCTCCTGACAGTACTTCGCCATTCATTCATGTCATTTTGTGAGCGCTGTGGTAATTCCAAATCAAGATGACTGTTAAGACCGTGCTCAAAGGGCGGATCTGAAGGGCTTGGCTTCAGTTCGTGCACTGCGCCCCTTACCCGAGTACATGCCCTTAATTTCCGAAGGCTAGAAACAAAGTCTGAGGGAGGATGATGAATCCCGGTGGACTTCAAGGGGACAAGTCTGGTAGGCTTTTCGAGGAAGAGTCAGGCAGATGTTCAGGGGGTTAGTCCGGCCGATGTAAGGAGGGTTTGTCGGCCGACGTAAGGAGGGTTAGTCCGGCCGATCATAGGGTTAGTCCGGCTGACATAAGAGGATTAGTCCGGCCAACATAAAGGGGGTTTGTCGGCCGACGTAAGGAGGGTTAGTCCGGCCAACATAAGAGGATTAGTCCGGCCAACATAAGAGGATTAGTCCGCTGGACAATATGGGCTTAGTACACCCGGAGAATAGGGGCTTTAGTCCGGTGGATGTTGGGGACAGAACAGACAGGTGTAAGGACGGAAAGACAGGAAGTCCAAGGGGACAGAAGGACAGGATGTCCGAAAGGACAGAAGCTAGATGTAAGACTACACTAGACAATGTCCAGAGTAGAAACTGACAGAGGTAGACTATCCGAAGGTAGAGGCGGAGTATAGCCTGAGGAATCAATCCCAGAACACAGAGGTTGGACAGGGAAGTGGACCCAGGCCCATGGAAATGGATCCGGGTCCGAGGAAACAGGAATGAGGATAATCTAAGGTGTGATATTCGAACTCAGGAAACTACTACGAGTCTACAAGGTATTATATACTATGGACATGTGCGACGGGGACGGAGTCAGCGGAGATCCGGGTCAACAAGAGGAACATACGGAAAGGTTAAACTGACAGGTGCAAGGAAAATAATACAGGAACAATTGAGAACGGAGATGGAGATGAAGTATTGAATGGATCTGGGCATAGGAGGTATGATCGAGAATGAAGTCGGATATTAACTGTCAAACAGATCTGGGCATATAGGGGTTAGGACAAGGGGACTATACAAATGGGGTAACAGAATAGGAGCAGGACCAGAAATGAACTGTCAAGCAGATCACGGGAAATGGGGACGGAGATGAACTGTGAAGTGGATCCGATGTTTTAGGGGTTAAGTGGACCTGGGTCCGAAGCTCAGGATCTGAGTAGGTCCGATGTTTAGGGTCCGATGCTTAGGGGTTAAGTGGACCCGAGTGGGTCTGACGTATAGGACGTCCAATGAATACAGGAGGAGTGGACAAGTGGACAAGCGGACAAGTGAGTGGGATCCGACGAATAGGACGTCCGACGAAAAGGAGATCCGAGGTATGCAGGAGGAGGACCGATGAATAAGACGTCCGACGTATAGGACGTCCGATGTATAGGGGATCCGAGGCATACAGGAGGAGGACCGATGAATAGGGTGTCCGACATATAGGATGTCCGATGTATAGGGAAGCAGGGCAGATCCTGCTGAGGGGTATGTCCGGTGGAGACTGGGATGCGGAGTTATCCTGCCGAGGGGTAGGGATAGGGTTAAGGTATAGCTTGGCTACAATTCGGAGGTCCAGACATTGTTTGTTGGGAGAGATGGGATATGATTCAGGGGCTCAGTGTACGGTATATGACAATGACCCAGAATCTCAATTGCTCGCATAAGAACAGGGCTCATCGAGCGTGTCACCCTTACCATCACCCTGGGCTGGGGGCCACATTCCCGTCTACCTTTGAGTTACACCCCCTGGTAAGCTAACTTATTCTTCTGATACGGCAATCCTAATCACACCAAATGGCCCCGGTGACCAGAACCTACTAGAACTCGTGTCACTAACGGGAGGTGTTGGATGTAACATTCAAAGACTTGAAGGCCAAGGGCTTAAAAGCCGAGGTACAGATGACAGCTTTATAATTGGGTTGGAGCTGAGCCGCTTTCATCACAGAGGGTTGCTTTGCCCAAGTCATGGAAGGCATTCAAGCAAGAACACTTGACACAGATGTGCTGATGGACCTCACCGCCAAACTTCACCTTGACCACGCCCTTCAGCCCGTCAGAGCAAAAATTGGAGCAAAGTGAGTCCCAACGTGCGAAGCACGTCCCTTAGGACCATATGTCACACTGCTGAAATGGAGGTTTCTATTGATCACGGCGAAGTCATCGATTTGTAAGACTCAAGTGTGTCGCATGGCCACCGCATCTTCAGATCCAGCAAATCCTACGTACCTCGTAGAAATGTGCCAGTTTCTCTCGACCCTCTTAACCCTGCAGGGCACGGATTCCATCAGTGAGGAAGATAAGCAAGTGCTTCCTCCAAAGCTGCATGAATGGAATAGGAAGTACCAGAGGCAACCAATCACCCATTGCCTCAAGCAGCTCGAGGGTGATTCGCGAGTTACTTGTTCCGTCACTGAGAAGGTAGTGACAAGACACAATCAAGTGAAACAATGTTCATGGCAGAAGGACTGAAACAACACTGAACAGTCTCTCGATGAATGTGGCTTTGATGGCTGTGGAAAGTCCAGAACCTCAACGCTCTTGCAATGCTATCAGTATGATAGGTGAATGTTTATAAGTAAGTGTGTGACTTTGTAGGCGGTATGTTGGAATGAGTGCTGAATTAAATTTGCAGGGAATTTTCCCACGTACCTTTCGCTGTTCTGAACACTGGGAGCACCGGTAGGCAGACTAGGGAGGGAAGTAGAACTCTTGAGGTGAATGCTTCGTCATCAATGTTGGCATTCTGATCTCAAGACTCTGCTGTATTCGTTTCAGTATGCATTCGAGGATTTCGGTATTCGCCAGGTGGCGCAAGTGCTTGGGAAAACGGATGATGTTGAATACTACGCGAACCGATCCTATGTGAGCGAACACATATGGTGTCCAAAGTCGCTGATCACAAATGTTACAGTGGTACTGCAATGTCTGGGGCACAACTGTGGATAGTGATGGATACCAAGGTATGTTGAGTCAATGCAGTGATAGGAACGTCAATCCTGACATTGTTACCGCAGGATTCATGCAGAAGAGATTCTCCAACGGAACCTTCTATAATACCGACCCTGTCGGCTACTTGCCGAAGGACACCAGGAGCAGTCAGGAGCGCTCGCTTCAGGAGAATAACCAGAGTGGGTTCTATGAATCATTGTCATGGGAGTATAGCTGGTGAGTGTCTCTGTTCTTGCGTAGAGGCGCGTTGGGTAGCTTATGAGGAACAATAACAGGGATGCACCACATGATACGGGATACTTGATTGAGCTCATGGGAGGAAAAATGATGTTCACGGATCGACTCGACCATTTCTTTGGGGTAGGCTCATCATATGGGTCGTCCTAACTAATATTCACCTTTATGACCTCCAGGAAGGATATTACCAGGTGGGCAATGAGCCTTCATTTCAGGTTAGTCTATGAAATATAAATATACAAGGTTGAAATGGTGCTGACCTGCTGGAGTGAACTCAAACGCTCAACTTCATGCCTGGGTTATTGGCAAGTACACATCTTCACTCGCTAGATGCACATATACTCAACAGGATCAGTCAGTCTCGACACTCAGCAATACAGTATCCCGCACTCGCACTTCAAACAGAACACACCTCTGTCCCCATTTCACCCTGAAATATGCTCCCTCTTTCAGCTTACTGTCACCTATGCCTGCAAGGTCTACTTCAGTGGCTCATCAGTCTAACACGTACACCACCAACCCGATGGCCAATGTCCCAAAGGTGATGGATTGGTTGACATCTAGGCCCAACTTAGTGGCGAAATGTTGTGCATTTGTAACATGAAGGAGATCGAAGCCCCAAACAAGGTTGGCCTTGAGGTGCCTCCTCCACATATGTGTTTACTGTGTTATCTTTTGATGCTGGCGCTCATGATTGTAGTTCGTTCGCATACTAGGTTCAGCCGACTCCAATCTCCTTGTATTCCGCCATCTGTCAACACTGGTATTGGAGTCATCGGCAACAGCTCTATGATCATCTGCTCGGTAAAAGTTTACTCTCGAAGAAATGCATACTATGCAAGGTGAGTAACCCCCCTGAAGTTCACGTTCATATCTGATACCCTGTATCTCAGGCAAAATTCCACGCACAACCCTTGTCCGTCCTTGTCTGGAAGGATTGGCGCTCATATGCGTCTCTGCCTAAATTCATCGCAAACGCATGTGGGTGGTGATCACCGGGTTGCAGTCTTCAGGCGTCAATCCTGCAGTCCTGTCTACTACAACTGACACTGCGCCTACTCCCAACAAGCATATTTCCTGTCCATTTTCCCGCAGTCCATCATACACAGCACACTCATCAAACTGGAGGGCCTGATTGGTGAGGACGAAATCACGGGCACAATGAAACACAGGGAGGGACGGTTAGTCATCATGCCTGACTTCAACAACATGCAAGCATTTGAGATGCTCAGGCGGCTTGTTGGTGAGTAGAGTATCTCAGTCACAAAGAACATAACGGCTCACCGTTTTACCAGCGCTTCATGACGCCTCTGAACTATACAGATGTCTAAAATTATACACCTTGGACCTCTGTTTGTTCGCCACCACAAATCTGCAAGCAAATGGCTGACTCATCTGTGTTTGGAATCATTATGTGTTTGGGCGCTCTGCAGGGTTGTGGCGATCAGTTTAGTTAGCTCAGTTCAAAATCATGTACAATGTAAAATGTAAAATGTAAAATGTAAAATGCAAAAGGACGTACCTTATCTCCTGCCAGTGCCCTTTCTCTTTGTCCAGTAGGAACTCTTTGTCCTCTGTTACAAATCTCTAATTCATCAACCACAGCCATGGATAAATGGAGAGTGGCAGTGCTTGGTGACGGTGGTGTTGGTAAAACTGCATTGGCGGTACAAGTCAGTCTATCATGATGTCACCCTATTGTTCTAGGCCACGCTCACCTGATTGGTATGTCTAAGCAGTATCAGCCTTCTGTCGCTGCAATCTAACCACTTTCACTCAGATCATCCTGGGCGCAACATTATTCAGAGGTATGTGTTCCTATACACGTCTCCCATCAATTTGACCCACGGCCGTGCCCGCAGACTTATGACCCCACAATAGAAGATGCTTACAGGAAGCAGTTAATTGTGGATAACAAGATGTGCTTGATCGAAATCATTGATACTGCTGGGCAGGGTGAGTAGTATTCACTAGACCCTTGCTTACTATGTCTGATGCACTCCACGCAGAGGAGTACACCTCCTTGCGAGACCAATGGGTGCGGTATGCAACAAGCCTAGTATTAGCCTAGTATTACAGTCTCATTTACACATTGAAACTCTATATTGTTCAAGATTATAAAGTCAACCACCTGCCTGTTCAGTGTCAGCTGTCATGTTTGACTTTATCGTCTTCTTCAGAGGCCACTCCCATCCTACCCCGCCACATCCCTGGTTTGTAGGTTAATTATTTCTTCACGGATACTACTGGAGCATTCAGCTCATGGATTCCATATAGACATAGCACCATTGAGCAATCAACAAATTTATTCAGTCCCATACACCATAAGTCATCTCCACTATTTCTCCCAGTTCTGTAGAATGAAAATAAGGTGAGGATTTCTGAAAACTTTGTACACCAAGACAAGCCCAGAGTTAAGTATGATGAAAGGCTACATTTTGTCAAGTCTGTTACGATGTGGCTGCATATCCCACACAGTGACACAGCATCCAAAAGAGAAGCCAATAACTTAAATGCAATCTAGTCAAACCCCTTTGCTTTCTTTCCATGGTGTAAGGGTACTGTAGTGTGTAATGAGGAGAATATAATTAATATCATTGAAGAGCAGGGCAAAAGCAAGAATTTGCTGCTTTGAGTGAAGCTAAGGAAGTTGCTTTCAAAACAACAAAATTAGTGAGTTATTCCACATTCCATGTTGTACCTTTTCTTACAGAAATTTGCAGAGTGTTATCCTGGCATGTTGTTTGACCATGATACAAGACAAGTAGACTTCCAAGCATATCAAAAAGGATTCCATACTGGTGTTATACAGGTCCCTTCTTCACAAATGTAAAAGCACATATTGCAGTCACTTTACTCTTGATTAAAATATATAGTTGAGGTTGAAATATCTATGTTTTACACAGGCCAACCCATGTAGGCCCATAAATGTATTGTTCTGTTAGAGAGATGACTCTCTACACTGTTTAGTCTTGAATTTCTAATTCATCCTAACATCATTCACTACTAGCTAATGTTGCCTGAGGAGCTTGAATTGCCCCCTTTGGTGAATTGGTCTTAGAGAGACTCTTATCTTCCTAAGGATATGCATAAGTCCCAAGATGTACTAATGGGCAGCTTGAAGATGCTAGTGTAGATCTAACCTTCTGTAGTAGATGTTGTATCATATAGCCAAATTTATCTCAGTTGTCACTTTGGCGCACTGCACTACCCTAGTCACCAAGGGGCGAAAAATTATTCTTACCTACTTCTCAAATAGCAATATCCTTCGGAATGGGCAATTCAAACTTTTCTTTACATCAGTTAGAATTTTGTAATTTGTATTACAGCCTTCACATTAGTCTAAGGGATTAATAGAAACACTGAATTTAGGGAAGGTCTACAATGGAATCGACACTATTTACAACACACTCAAGGAGTGCAGGTGAGGTTAGACCTGGCCTATTGCTAACTTTCAGCATATAGACAGCGGCCAGCTGTCTAAAGGTGAACACTATATCAAGCTTGTCCTTAGAGGGAAAGTGTGAAATCTTGAGGGAAACATATCCATCATCCAGCATCTCACAAGTATTGCTGTCAGCATCTGCCAGTATCCAATCACCACTATGATTATCTACAGGCTAAGTTTCTTGTTGTGATTCATAGTTTGTCGCTTGGGATGTTTTCTATCTTTTCCTCAACTTGACGTCCTGACATGTGCAAAGTGTATGAAGCTTGAACTGCAAGTTCAGCTGACTAAGAACTTATCATGGTGCGTGTTCACCTCATTTCATGTTAATATTTATATTCACCAATACTTTCAACAACAATCACAATGTGAATCTTGTAGTTGTGTTTGCCCATTCTTGTGCTTGCCCTTATGTGCTGCTTATAAAGGCAGCCACAATAGTAAGCAAATATTTAGAATTCTCAGTTCATATCTCGGTCTAATGTCATACTTAGTGTTAAACAAACCATCAGGCACTAATACAGCCAGTGTCAGTCAGTCTATTCTACACCATCAGACTGTGCATAGCCATAAGGCAAGTCAGCACTGACTAAATCAGCAATGGCTATAACATACTTCAACATCAAATGCAAGTGATATAAGGCAGAAGATCTCTGCTCTCAAGGCTGATGCTTGGGCAGTGAAGGCCGATGTTGATTTCACACTTTTGCAATATCTTGCTGGCAGTACAAAGCCTTCCAAGCTCACCATTCCAACATCATAAGTTGCTTTTACTACTGTAAACCAGGCCACTACTGTGTTTGAACAATTAGCTTTGAGGTAAAGAGGCTTATATAAGAGTACTCCAACACTTTTGGGGCTTTCTAATGCAGCTCTCAATCTCATGTATGTTTGATTGGTAATATTACCATATAGTACTGGTCAGTTGATGAATACTGACAAGCTTTATGCTACAGGCACAGGATAAAATATTGCACGGTACTCAACAATACTGCCATCAATTTGGTTGAGGAACATAAGTATCTGATTAGGGCAACTATGAGCAGCTTGTATGGAAAGCTGAAGCAGGATCAAATGCTATCGGAGAAGGATGCATCAATGAAGACCCCAAGAATCACTCTTTGAATGTTCCTATGTGTTCCTGATGAGGTAAATAGATTCCACCTGTATTGAAGCAACTATCTAACAACACACCAGCCCAATGTAATGTTCTGCATAGGTAACTCATGGGTATTTTCAGCTGTACCTACCTCTACCCACAAAATTTTCATGGGTAGAAAGTTTTTGCCAGGGGTATACCCCTACCTGTACCCATGGCAGGTAACCTGCGGGTATTTGTAGTACATATTGTAGAGCTTGATCAAGAGATTAAAATGGTGGTCTGATCATGCAAAACAGTTAAGATTTGAGCAAGATATGAGCATTACAAGATAGGATCCCATAGTAGAGCGCATTAGTCTACATGTTGCATTGACTGGCCACCCATCATTGAATAAGCTGCCAGAGGTAAGCGGACTGCACACAGATCTTTGAATTTTGATCACAACATTATATCTTAGACACCTTTTCGTTCTTCCCCCTTGCATTGACATCCAATCACCTTAATGGTCGGACATGGGCAATACTTGCCGACAACATTCAATACTGGCTTGTCCAAGAGCTTGATCAGGAGATTAAAACAGTAGTCTGATCATGCAAAATGGTTAAGATTTGAGTAAGATATGAGCATTACAAGATAGGATCACGTAGTTAAGGAAAATGTGAATGTTGTGAAATGACTCAGGTGTCTAATCTGAAGCTAGTATTATCTTGATTATCTTGTCAAACACTTGAGGTCTGGTTAATGTATAAGCTGTCCTTTCATTTTGCATCCTTTTCATATAATGGTCCTATCTTGTTCAAATCTCAACCATTTTGCATGATCAGACCACCATTGAAATCACCTGATCAAGCTCTTGGACAAGCCAGTATTGAATGTTGTCGGCAAGTATTGCCCATGTCCGACCATTAAGGTGATTGGATGTCAATGCAAGGGGGAAGAACGAAAAGGTGTCTAAGATATAATGTTATGATCAAAATTCAAAGATCTGTGTGCAGTCCGCTTACCTCTGGCAGCTTATTCAATGATGGGTGGCCAGTCAATGCAACATGTAGACTAATGCGCTCTACTATGGGAGAAATTTCACTGACATATGCTTCAGGAATGTGAATAGAAATTTTCAGCGGCTGAAAAAAAATTGTGAGATGGAAGACAACACTTTAATAAAGTTGACTGACACTAAATGCGGCTGTGCGTTGCATCTGTGACTGTATGTTTCTGACAAAGCGGATGGATAAGCAAAAAGAGGCAAGACTGAGTCCATTTTCATCATGCACCATATCAACATAGATAGTATCTGTGTTGGTTGTTGTAAGAGACATTGTTTTGATGTGAGGCTGATGTTGAGACAGTTGTGCCAGTGAAAGTTGAAATTATTATGCCTGCCTGTTGGAATTATTGATCTCATCTGGGCACTTCCTCATCTGATCCAATGATCTCTTCATCCACTGGGCTCTTGTCTGATTCACATCCTAAGTGTGTAGCAAAGAAGGCCAAGACCCAACTGGCTGAGGAGCCCAAGTCAAGGTCAAGGTCAAAATCAAAGCACTGGCTTTGGTCAGAACGACCTCAAGGATGAGGCCTACAGGTGAAGTGGAAAACCCAGAATGTTATCACTTGAAGGAAATGCCTGTTCCTGATCATTTGATTGATCATCGTAGATAGGATGTCGAGATGGAAGGCACCTGAAGGTATCATCGCAACAGTCAAAGCAGATACCTATGCATTTGGTAATTGTTCCGTTCAAATCCTCAGTCAGGGCCTTGTGTCATATAACCAAATAATCCCCGACGAAACAGTCTGAATGAGTGTACTCAGTATCAGTATGTTCAAGTGTTTTGTCCACTTGTAGTTGCTGATGTGTCTCTTAAGGCAAAAAAAGTGACTTTATGAGAATAATGCAACCCATTATCCACAGCTGCTTATCACAAGAACCTCAGTTTTGACCAGATTTTCAAGAAATACTTGCCACGCTTGAAAGCCATCGACACTATCATAGTGATATTGTCCAGGATTCTTCCCGCAAGTGTCAGGTGTCCACAACCTCGATGAAGATGGATGGATTTGGACCGTTGAAACGTGACACCAGCAATATTCTTGACAGCACTGCTACACTCTGGGCAGAGGCCATGCAGAACGAGAGATGCTATAGGCTCTTGGTCAAGGATACCCATCATTACAGAGATATCTGTGTGTACCAGTTTTAATACCTTTCTTACACGACGTGATCACATGTGCTGTTATTTCTTTGTAGTCACAACACCACTTTGGTAGCCATCATATGTTGAAGTGGGTGCCATCCTTCTCAGTCTTGTAGTTTCTCCACCGCTTCTCACTGAGCCTAAGTGTATTCATAAAGTCGAGGGACTTGACACAGACTATCTGACGGTCTCCGTTTTCCGATGACTGCATATGTTCGACTACCGCAGCAATCATAGTATCCACAAGACGGCCACCAATTGGACCTGATGCTAACAGTGGCCGGAGCCCACTAGTGGACAGATCAGTGCAAGCACCAACTCCCTTGAGTGGAGCATCCCACGGAAGATGCTCTATGACATCGAAAATGTTGTCAATTAGTTCCAACTCAGGGCAGTGACATGAAACAGTGTCCAGTCAGTCTAAGATCCAGTTGTGCAATATGTGCCAATCACATTGATGTTCAAGCACACGACACATGGATACCCAGTATGACAAGACCCATAAAGGAAGTGGGTCATCAGGGAATGAAGGATGGATGACTGATTGATTTATGTCCTGCCAGGCACTACCAGCATGATCACAAAGTGTGGTGGCCGTTGAATTTGTAGGAACTGATTGCGAAACACAATCTGTGGGGAGCTGGACCATAGGGAACTCTTGAGAAAAGATGATACTGGTAGTCAGCAAATCGGTTTCTAGATTTGCGGGGAGGTTGAAGTCGAGCAGCTGAGTGACTGAGAGGGTATGCAAAGGAATAATTGCACAATGCTTTGTAGGAAAACATAGGAGAGTAAACAGTATTTTGCTGTGACTCGTTTCTGACTCTGAGTCACTGGCAGAGACATCATATGAACTGGGCATGGTGTTGAAGGGCTTTCAAGTTGATGGAGATTGTTTTAGAGCTCACTGATGGATGCCTTAGTACCGAACATTGGAGGATCCATGTTGCCTGACAGATGTGAAAATACGACTCGGAAGTGCTCCACACCGGTGAGCGCGAGCCTGAGGATCATTTTGCCGTATGCATGTTGCTGCAGGCACTGACAGCGGCTGGTAGTAGGTCAAAGCTATGGCTCATTTGGTCACACCCAGATCATGTTGAAGGTAAGTGCATATCTCAACAGTAGACATAAGGCCGTGAATCAATCTACGCTTGGATGGTCTCATGTGTTTAGGGCAAGCGGAGTCCCCCAGCTTCATGCTCGGGGGACTTGGTCACAATTTTTATTAGGGTCGCGAATACAAATGAATACAGTCGGGAACTTGGAGAAGAAACTAACTAGCGGATAGAGGCTTGGGTGAGACAACAAAAATGGAGGCTCAAAAGAATGCTAAAGGTCCTATTAAATTTAATTTAATTTAATTTAATTTTTAATTTAATTTTGTTTTGTTTTTGATTTATGATTGTTATAAATTATTCTGTTGTTCTTTTTCTCGTGTACATTTTTTGCCGAGCGAGGAAGTGTTGAGTCCGAGACTGAAATACAAATACAAGTGTGACTGGCGAACGAAACACAAAGAGTGAGATGTGGGCTGCTGATTGTCAGAAATGATGTAGTGTTATGGCATGTGTGCTGTGCCGTGCATAAGTGCATGCAATAAAAGGATGCTGATGAATGTATTTATTAAATTCGTCAGAGGACCATTGTCCCACAGCAAGAATGAGATCAGGAGCCATTCCTGTGGCAGTGAGAGCAGTGGCACCACCTGCCCTCATAGAATGTCCTGAATACTCTGCTCCGCAAAAGTGATGGAGACGTCGAAGGAACCAAGCACGGGTGGGCATATTGCCATTGCTTGTTAACCACAAAGCAGGATGATGTGGGAATGAAGCATTGCGCGCTGCGAGATACTGTTTGACATGTTTGAAGGGACCAATTGGTGATTGTGGTTCTGCGCAAAGTAGGATGTTGAATCTGGTCCCGAGACTATTGTTTTTCTGGTAGGGAAGGAGATAGGTGATTTTTGTGGCTGTGGAACATCCCAGGCAAATCATCACATGGAGGGGTTTACGTTTTCCTGCTGTACTAAGCCAGCAAAACCAATCACAGTTTTCCCCTTCCTTGGCTATCATTTATGTCACCACCAGTAATAATATCTGGATCAAACTTTTCACACTGACAGTTCTACTCACATCTCTCTCTAACATCATATACACCACCACTCAGTCTAAAGCCCTTACCTCGAGCGGCTTTCTGTTTGGCTTCATGCTGATTCCAGGTGGTAAGGCCATCTTTGCACTTTCAAGTCTGACATCTTCCAACATTGTCTAAAGCACAAGTTACCTCAAGCTCCACCCCAAAATATCTCCAATTTAAATATTGTAATGCTCTCACAGACTATAGTACTGTGGTCTAGCCGCTAGACACCAGTGGAATCAATGAGGAAGCAGAGTGGACTGCTGAACAAGTTTGTCAATCATCTGCATCACCTAAGGATGTCTTAGCTCTAAGTCATCTTTTCAACATAATGATGAGCTATAATTTAATTTAATTACAAATTAAACTTGAAGCCTTCAAGGACTTTTATAGTGCGGTGTTAATGCTGATTGATGATCAGTTTGTACCCATCCTCATTTTGAGGCCTCATGTTATGGCTTGATTGATAAGCTTGCAAACCATGTGTTCAGAGTAGCCTGCTTTATAGTAAAGCCACAACCAAAATTGAGGCAGTACAATGCACTACACAATGATTCATTGACCGACTCCATGGGGCAACATGTTATATCCATGGGAAAGGATAATCCTAAACCCCTTATCCCCGATTTCATCATTGTACATACATGTGGAGCCGCTCACTGATTGTGACATCCCTCTGATATGTATTGAAGTCAAGAGTGGCCCCAACATCCATAAAAATTCAGCCCACCACCAGCTTAGAATATACATTGACATCTTGGCTGAGGACCCAGATCAAGATTTTATGGGTATCCTTGTGCTGTTTGTCTTCTGTGGAAGGTGTGCTCATTAGGAGCGATGATACGGCCGCTTCCCTGACGACGAGTGCGATGAGATTGTGCATCTTGATGTTAGTTATCTGGGTGTTGTCTTTGTATTTGGCTCTAAAGGTGCATGCCCAGGCTTTGGAGCCTTCCTTCTGGGGCCACTTCTCCTGGAGGGAGAGGGTTATGTTTCGCCATACTGACTGTCATAGTTGGGGAGATGGGAAGCCGCCTGTGGGTGGCGCGGTCATTTTGAAGCCCTTGTCTAGCATGAGCACTCCATTTACTGGTTCGATAGTGTTAGGGTGATGCCTTATGTAGTATGTATGACACCGACCGATGTTGCCGTTGGCATTCATGGCCCCGGTCTGGAGATAGTGCCACAGATTAGTTGGGGGATGGGCTGAACAATGGGTTGAGGAGCATTTGTTTTGTTTTCTCTATGGTGGCCTTTTTGTTAGTGCTTGACCCTTCCTCCTCTGACTTAGACATGTCGGAGTGTTTGGATTTCTGCCTGGTGTGTTTGTTCTCACAGGAGTTTGTGTTCATGTGTGGATTGGGAGTTTTATTAGTGTTTGTCATGGTGGACAGCGGATAGTTAGAGGTATTTGTGTTGTGGTGGCGGCTCTTGGGATTGGGATTGAGAGTTTTTATATTGGAGAGGTCTTTGTTCCTTTGTTTTCTGGTGGGTGATAGGCTCAGAGTGTATTGGTATGAGATACTGGTCTTTGATAAGGGGGTGATGTCTATAGGTGAGGTGCAGTTCCCACCTTCCCCTTTCTTAGGTTTTTGGGCGAGTGGCACACCTTGTGTTTTGAGGGCCGGTCTTGTGGTATGGGGGAGCAATGGGCATCATTAAGCTTTTATCGTTGGGCTTCTTATATGTCGAGTTAGAGCACTCATTTTTGTTCATTTTGGGCACAAGAGTGAGTGTATGGGAAGATGCTCTGAAGGGTGTGGCTTTACTTTGGATCTATGTGACCCATTGGGGTATCTTAGTTAGAGTGGCATTTGTGCGTAGTCATTTTGCAGTGACTCAGACCATAACAGATGGATGAGATGTGTGGTTGCAGATATGAGTGGTGCGGGGAGTGTATTAGAGTACTTAGTATGAGATCTGAACATATTAGCATGAGGAACAAATATGAAAAAAGATACGAGCTCACATGTCCTCCTCCTTCTCCTAGTATGCCAACAAGAACAAAGGTTAAGCCATAAGTTGATAATGAAAACTGCGGGCAGCAAGATTTTAGCACAGGTACATTGCAAAGTACTGTAGATTAGTATGATAGATAGTTGAGGTCAGAGAGTGTGTCGAAAAAAAGTTATGAGCTAACCTGTGCCTCCTCCTCTCAATAAGGCAACCAAAAACAAAGCTGGGGCCATAACTTAGGAAGGACACATACGGGCAGCATGTTAAGACTGTGTCCAATGGGTTGGACCGGAGGGGCTTAGCTTCAGCTCGTGCGCTGTGCTCTTTACCCGAGTACGTGCCCCTAATTTACAGGGGGTTAGATATCGTCGGCCGAAGGGTATAGATGGGCCGGACGAGAGAGAGGGGTATGGATGGGCCGGACGAAAGGGGGAAGACTACCCGAGACTTCGTCCGGGTAGAAACTAACAAGGTATAGACTACCCGAAGGTAGAGGCGGAGGTATTTAGCCTTAGGGATATAATCCCGAGGCTCGGAGGATCGGACTAGGATAATAATCCCAAGAGCTGAGAGGACACGAGGATTGAACAGAGTCTAAGTTAATAATCGAACTGAGGAAATACTACGGGTTACAAAGGGTTTATATACTGTAGTGTATCCGACGGGTTTCCGGCCGAAGCGCAGTCTTCGGATCAGAGGGCTATGTAGAAAATGTACTAACGGATATGAACTGCTGCGGACGATCGAGAATGGAGCCGGAGATTAAATGAAACAGGGGGGACAAGTTAAATGAAAGGGAAATGAATAGACTAACGGACAGATCAGAATGAACCCGGATATTAACTGTCAGAAGGATCCGGGCGTATAGGGGCATCAAGAAGCATATACAAATGGGGACACGGGGAAATGCATTCTAGAATGGACCCGAGAGAACGGATGGACCGGACCGGACGAGAAGCTTCAGGTACGGAATATGACACAGCACAATATTTGCACAATGTCATGCAAGGTCAATCAGCCGCTCGTGATCAACACGCCCATTCTTGTCCTTGAATTGGAGGCTGTAGTGTCCTGCAAGTCGGTACACCATACAGTTGGTACCAAGAAGCGCTATGTTGGTAGACTCTGAAAGGCTGTTGCCAATGAGCATCTTAATGTAGGCCCAGCAAATGAGGATGAAGACACTGCCAAAGGGGGCAGCAGAGACAGCATACATGACAGTATTACCCATGGGTGTTTCTGCCGGCTTTCAAGCTGCACTATATGTATTTTCTCTGGTTCGGAGCTGAACAGGTTATCCACTGGTAAGCAAGTTACTTCCATTGGCCCATCTGTGCTTTCTAAGTTGCACCTTACTGATCACCCACATGGAAAAATGACAATGATAAAGAAAATGAATATGAACATGAAATTTAATATAACAATGTTCTTGTATGATGTTGACATATATTTGGCGGCATCTATTAATATGCTAATCATACTTCCAAGGCTTCACAGAAGAAGTTCCTCACATGGCATATAGGTGAAGTTACTTTGAACTTTGAAACATTAGAATTAATCTATATCAACCTGCAGTTCCCCCACTGAAGGTTCCATCTCAAGATTTTTCCACCACTTTCATTCTAAATGTTTCATTCATACTGTGATTTTCCTATTGTGAACCATTGGTTTTGGCTATGTGCTGGCCCTAATTCTGGAGCTTCAGATGGGCCAACAAGATGTGTGGAGTATGGGACAGTGAGGAGAATGAAGAAGACTTAGACGGTGTAAAGGGAGAATCTGAGGTCAGGTGCAAAGAGTGTTTAGCTGTCCATCTATGTGTGGGAGGAGAGAATGATAGTCAAGAACTATAATTAAATTCTCTGCAATATTTACTTCTACTACTAGTGCCAGCAGTCCATTCAACAGGTCATAAAGACCTACAGCTGCTCTAACTGGCAAATAGCAACATTTGAGAGCCAGTATAAGCTTAGCAACCAACCACAAGAAGAGCTACACAAAGATTGTGACTACCAAATTCCATGGCAAGCATATCACCAATGCCGAAGGTCGCTTTCAATGTTTTTGTTCTGATGCAGGCTATCAAGGCACTGATACAACCTACCTCAATGTTGAGGTCCTGAAGAAGCACATGATGAAAGTCTGTTCTGAATTGATTGGTCCCCCCCAAACAAGGCACCATGAACAATATAAACAGTGTTCTCCTCCGGCTACTGTCAAACCCAGGTAACTTTCTGATTGCTGTTATTAAAACTTTATTAATATTCATTTCAGGTTTCTAACTCCTGTGGCTCATCCTCCCATATCACAGTCCCCAGATGCATCTCCTAATACTCAAGCATGGCTGCAGGAATCTGACATTACAGTCAGATTTGATTTGGGCATGAATGACTCTTTTGCAAAGACAACTGAGTATGGCCTGGGAGACTATACTGCTCCCCGACATCGCACGACCCCTCCTTGATCTAACGAAGAAAGATGTCCCCTTCCAGTGGACAGAAGGATGCGAAGCCGCATTCCAAAAGCTGAAAGAATGCTTCCTCTCGGAACCAGTACTCAAGAACCCCGACCCCACCAAGCAGTTTGCATTAGCAACTGACGCCTCACTCTTCGCAACCGGAGCAGTCCTCCTCCAGACAGACGAAAATGGATTTTACCACCCATGTGGATATCTCTCCCAATCCCTGAACGCAGCAGAAAGGAACTATCAGATCTACGATCGTGAACTCCTTGCTGTGATTCGCGCCCTCCAAGCATGGAGACACTTCCTCGAAGGAAACCCGCACCCCGTGATTATATTCACAGATCACAAGAACCTCCTCTACTTCCGATCCACTCAGAAGTTGACCAGACGCCAAGCCCGCTGGCAACTCACCCTCGCCACCTTTGACTTCGAATTCCACCACGTCGCTGGAAGCAAACTCATCGCTCCCGATGCTCTCTCTAGACGACCCGACCACTCAAACGGCGAACCGGATAACGAAGATATGACCCTCCTCCCCGATAACCTATTTGTGAACCTCCTTGATGCTTCTCTAGCGGACGCCTTCCGCGAAGCAAGCAACCCTGACTCTGACCCAATCATTGACACTGCAACTAAGGCATTAGACGGCACTTGTGCCCCGCCTATGAAGTCTGCACTCTCTGACTGGAAGTTAGACAGCGGTGTGCTGTTCTACAAGGACCGCACATACACACCTCCCGCACTCCGACCCAAGATCCTCTCCCTCCATCATGACCATGCAACTGCAGGTCACCCGGGACGATTCAAGACAGAAGAATTGGTTAAGCGTAACCACTGGTGGCCCGGAATGGGCACCTACATCCGAAAATACGTAGAAGGCTGCGCTACATGCCAGCAAATGAAGTCTGATACCCATCCGACGACCCCACCCCTGCATCCGATACCCTCGAAATCGACCCATCCCTTCTCTCAGGTCTCCGTTGACCTCATCACCGACCTCCCCGAGTCCGACGGCTATGACTCAGTCATGGTCGTGGTAGACCATGGTCTTACGAAGGGGGTAATTTTAGCTCCCTGCAACAAAATGATCACCACAGAAGGAGTAGCTCAGCTATTCTTCGAGAAAGTCTTCCTTAGATTTGGACTTTACGACAAAATTATCTCCGATAGAGGCCCCCAGTTCACCTCAAAACTCGCAAAAGAACTTGGACGACTCCTTGACTACGATATCGCCCTATCCACCGCATACCACCCTCAGACAGACGGACAGACAGAACGACTGAACCAGGAACTCGAAACCTATCTGCGCATCTACTGCCGCAACACCCCGACTGAATGGGCCAAACATCTTCCTATGGCAGAGTTTGTCCACAACCACCGCAAGCATGACGCCCGCAATGCATCCCCATTCTTCCTCATGATGGGCTATGAACCACGCGGTATCCCCTACACATTCCCCGAATCCACCATCCCCACTGCAGAAGAACGATTGACGAGACTCCAGAAAACTCGAGAAGAAGCCCTCGCCTGCCACAACCTTGCAATGCAACGCATGGCTGAGAGATCGCACGGACAGAAGTATGAACCCTGGAAACGTGGAGACAAGGTTTGGCTATCTGCCTCACACCTTATTACCCATCTCCCTTCCAAGAAGCTCGCTCCGAAACGACACGGTCCCTTCGAAATCATTGACGTCTTATCCCCCATCACGTTCAAACTCCGATTACCTCCATCATGGAGAGTTCACCCCGTCTTCCACGCCTCCGAGCTATCATCCTATCGAGAGACAGAAATCCACGGTCCGAACTTCACAGAACCACCCCCTGAACTGATTAATGACGAAGAAGAATACAAAATCGAAGCCATCTTAGCTCATAAAGGACAAAAAGGACACCGCAAATTCCTCGTATCATGGAAAGGCTATCCAAGCTCCGAAAACTCGTGGCTCCCTGAAGTTGAACTTACGAATGCCGCCGACACCCTCCAAGGCTATAAAGAACGACTTCGACTCTCCCGTCTTCTAGCAGCAGAAACATCATCATGAATCCCCTCCACCAGAACAACATCCCATTCACGACTCGCATTGTCCCATACATGCATGAAAACTACCATCGTTACCTCCTTGACCCTCTTGCCCTAGAGGCACTGAAAGAAACACTCCGCGACTCCCCCCTGCTTGATGCTCTCTGGAACGCCTATGTGCAGAATGCCAGAATCACCTGCGCTCTCCTGAACGACACCATCCCCACCCATGTTTCAAATGACATTCTCTTGATGTTGAACACCCAAGCCGAGTTCTTGATGAACGCACTTGATGAAGGAGATTTTCATGATAGACTGGTTGAAGTTGGTCGAGCCCTAGCTCCCACTAGACCCTCCACCCCCATTGTTGAAGTAGAACCATCTAGACGATGCCAACTCTGTGGCCATTTGAATGGTCATCATACGAACACCTGCACCTCCTACGTCTGCCTTGCCTGTCGAGCCTCCACTCCAGGACACTTCTCGGAGATGTGCCCCTCGCTGGACGACTTTGATTTGTAGAAGTCGGTGACTTCACATCTTGAAACGGAGCTAATGTTACAGTAACATGGCCCCCCCATCTTTTTCTGACCCTTTCACACCTTCACCTCGTCACGATGTCACACCTTCACCTCTTCACAATTCACCATGATGCTTGACGCACTTCCTGATCGAGTTCGTAGCGCCCTGTTATGACTCCGAGCTAGCTCGGTTCCTTCAACTACCTCTGCAAAAAGTCCAAACACCCTCACGGCATTCACAGGGTTCAAGACCCCAGGACTCCCCCGAAAAGTTCGCTTCAGTTCGCTTCAAGGTATAGTTGACGGCATCACCTACTTGTATATATACCTCAACCCAGTATCCATCTCCGCATCCCCCCCATTCTTTCTGCATCATGTTCCCTCGTCTTCCTCACTGTTCTCCACAGCGTGCACCATCCTACCTTACCTTCTCTTATCGTTGTCATGGTTATCTTTGTCTGTCATTGTTGTTCAGTCCGTGCTATACTTTGTATTATTGTTGTACCCTTGCGCGCAATACATTGATTTATGTTTGCTCTCGTATAACTGCGCTGTGTTGAGGATGATTAGTTGCAAAACGTTGGTAGCAGTCCGGACTCTACTGAGAGGTATGTTTTTCTTGTTTATTGTGCTACGATGATTAGTTGCAATACGTTGATAGCAGTCAGGACTCTAATAGACTATAGGTATGTTTTTCTTGATGATTAGTTGCAATACGTTAATAGCAGTCAGGACTCTAATGGACTATAGGTATATTTTTCTTGATTCCTGCGCTACAATGATTACATAATCGTAAAACGTTGATAGCAGTCAGGACTTGATCAAAGGCACTCGATTCCTATGCTATGTGGTTCTTACACTTGCTCCTCCATTTAGCACTACCTCGTCAACAATACCTTCGTCCTGCCGCACTATCTATACCGCTCCGCACCCCCTCGAGATCACAGGCCTTCACCGAGAGCTCCAGCTAAGGTGCTGAACCGAGAGAGTGGAATGCGGATGGGGTGCCACGCAGATTCTGGTGAGTTGTTGATGGTTTGTGGCGAGTTACTGATGGTCTTTGGTGTTGGCCAGTAATCAACAATGTTCGCGCCAGGTGTCAGTGCATGCTCGAGCGTGCTGACATATGTCGAGCTTGGTGGTGCTATGGTGTCATCGAGTGCACCCACGAGGGTGCTGAAACGAGAGAGTGGAATGCGGATGGGGTGCCACGCAGATTCTGGTGAGTTGTTGATGGTTTGTGGCGAGTTACTGATGGTTTTTGGTGTTGGCCAGTAATCAACAATGTTCGCGCCAGGTGTCAGTGCATGCTCGAGCGTGCTGACATATGTCGAGCTCGGTGGTGCTATGGTGTCATCGAGTGCACCTGTGAGGGTGCTGAAACGACTCGGCGGAAGCCTGCCTTCAGCGTGGTACTGCTGTCGTGGCAGTGTGCTGTTGCTCAGTCTTGAAGGTGTGTGCTTAGGTAGTGCAACTGTGGCTCGACGCCGTTGAACAAGTGCTAACAGCATGTCAGATTTCAATTAGAATTGCAACAAATTTAATATATATTACCTTGTCGAACAATGGATCGTGTAGCACGGCACACGTGTGTTGCATCTTGATCACGGGTGTTGATGCCCAAGGACATATGGACTCCCATGCTTTGTGCAGCACGCTCGTCAAAGTCCCGACCCCGCATGATACCACCGAGAAGGGTGAGATTAACACCGTCACGATTCGCACTGCGATGTGCTTGCTCGTTGCCGTTCGTAGTCGATGGACAGGCTCTCCAAATGATTTCTGGTATTAGGCTTGCTGGACGGTATATCGCAGCGAGCACAAATTTGTTCGTTACTAATTTATCCTTCAACCAAGCTATGTGCGTGTTAGTGTCAAGCTTGAAAACTGTCAGTAAAATGTACCTTGGGCCTTCCTTCCACCGGCGCGGATGGTTTTGAATGTCGTTTCAATATCGGGTTGTGCTTCTGTAGATGCTAGACTCAACATTGCAGAATATACTTCACTTGAGACATATGTCCGAAGTGCAAGAACGTTGCGCTTGAAATGAGTGATGCAAACACGGTAGAAACGACGCAAGTGGTCATATGGATCTAGGTCACGAAGCCGGCGATTTTGCTCGTAACTGCAGAACGCATGATTATTCTGACAGAGTTCAACGCAGAACATCCCGAGGCCTAGAATCTCAACAATGAGGATCAAAAGAGAGATCACGATGAACAAACAATTCACCAAGTCCTTGTCCCATGTGCCCGTCAGCAACAACGGACTCATATCCTGTCCCGTGAATGTGATAGAAAGATACCGATAATCCTGTATCTTCTTCAGCGATCTGAAAAATACGCTGGAATAAGATTAGGTGTGCTTGGGCACTTTGAGACGTTGTAAAAGCTCTCGCGCCCGTCACAGCTATTGATTCCTTAGTAGTACAGCTGACTGATTGGACAAATGACTTACACCGCATATGCTCGCTATCCCATGCCTCGATCTCGAACTCCTGCCAACCGTGCAGGCGCTTGAATGATGTGTCAATCGAGATCCGTTTTGCACCCAAGAGACGCTGAGCCATGCTGGTTGTCATGCAAATAACAAGGCGGAATTCAGTCTTCGCCGTGAGAGTGTAGGTCTCCGCACAGCGAACATAACGCTGTTCTCGTGGCTGTTTATTTTCTTCGTCAACTAGGAGCCTTGCACCTAGATGATTCTGTCAATTTTATTTATTAGATGCGAAAACACGGTTACCTTCAAAACCGGTACCAAGGGGATATTTTTCAAAGCGGAAAACATTAATTAAATGCCGGACATGATCAAGGTTGGCGAGCGACGGATGAATATCAGAAAGACAAGGGCTTCGGTCTGCCACCCATCCTAATGCCATACGAAGTCCTTTCATGAAGCCCGAGTCCAAAACAATGCGACGTGGAGTTGCATCAGCAAGCTGCCAGTCCATATCCAGTAGAAGAGACAGAAATAGGTTGACTAGTGAAGGTGGTGTTTTGACAGGTGCCGGTGGAGGATGTGAATGAGGGTTGTGACAAATGACAACAACTTGAGGGCATGCAGGTAAATCCTCGGGTACATAAATGTCGAATTTGGCGGTGCAATGGTGCTCCCATTTAAGTAATGTTCCGCGTGCTAATGTTCCGTCGCTGAATCGATGCCAATGTGCTACAAAAACTTCAAGACATTGCAAGAAGAACATAAATGAAAAACCCACGACAAAGTTGCTTTTGCTCAGACGGAGAGGCAACAAAGCGACAAGGAATGAGCGGGCCATATCCATCCTGTCTCGCATCCTCCTCATGAGATGCAATGAGTACTTCATCATCATCAAGGAGAGCCTGCAGGTAGCGAGTATCAAATTCCTGCAGGTTACCAAGAATCAGGTGGGACCGATTATTTTGCGAGCGAAATTGGCATCTAAATCTTACATTAGCTGCGCAGTAATGAGAAAATCAAAAGAAACAACTTACTGGATGTAGCGCCGGTTGAATCTGTCAACTCGCATGACAAGTTTACCTTGGCAGGTACTACTAGCACTCGACAAGTGTCGTGTGGTACCTTCTTCGTCGTCCATAACAGTACTCGTCATACTAACATCATCCGAGTCTGCGTCATCACGATCCATGCCAACGCACTCAGGACTGGCCATAAATGCACAACCGTGCTCTACAAGAGAGCAGAAAAAAGCAAATGTCTTGAGGAAAACTTCACGCTTTGCACTGTCTTCAAATGGTAGGAGCGGGGGAGCAATGAGCTCTGCAACGTGCGAGCGATTCGTATATGAGTGCGTGGCATTGAAAATTTTCTCCGAACGTGCAGAACACGTTTTAAGTCCTTTACCTGCAAAGGAGCAGTCAGTACTAAATGCAGGTTAGAAAAACGTCGCAGACTTACAAGATGTAGAGAGTTTTTTGCAGCGCACTGGCTGGCCCGCACTATCACGGAGCAGGTGACATTGAACACCCTTCAAGCCACCATGACCATCACCTAGTGAATACTGGAAGTTGGACTGAGGAGCAGGGTTGAAATCCGCGGTGTTTGAGTCGCGAGCAAGAGTAAAAATGTGGGCAATAGCATTGCCCTTTGATGAACCAGTTTGAGGATACTCGACGATGATACCTGGTGGGTGATTGATGATTGCGTGTGCGATTGACTGTCGATTGATACGGTGAGCACCAGCAGATATTTCAGCTGGCGTGAAGGAGCGTGCAGGAGGGGGAATATATTGGGCTGCGAGAATGGCAGAACACGAGTCCGGATCAGACAATGGGAGAGGTGTAGTAGGTGAATCTGGGGAAGAGTAAGATGATGGGGATGGAGACGAAGCTTGAGAGTGATCATCGAGATCGCGAGGAGACAGCCCAGCGTCGTGTAAGATGGACTGAGCACTTTGAAGCGCAGTAAGCTGAGCAGAGGATAATTCCATGATATGGGGGCATTTTCGCTGAGCACCGAAGACGTAGTAGATATAGTAGTAGATGATCTGAGTGTAAGTATCAGTGGATCATGCACGGCGAAGTCGAACTTGCCTTATTTGGACGAGTTGAGTTCAACGTTCAACGCTCGTCTCAGGCTGTCACCTACTCAATACACGAAGACCCTGTTCTGCGACCCATTTGCTCTAGAGTCTCCTTGCAATTCCACACTAGTAGTGACTGTTGTCACTTCGGCTACATCACCGACCTCTGGTTTCCTCTTTTTTGGTATAGTTGAACAATAAATTTTCATGCACTCACGGGTTTCACAAGTCTTCACAGGTCCTCGGCTGGCTTGCAATATTGCAGTTAACAAATCTCCACATCGGCCGTGTCAAATGCGTCGAGAGAAGACTGATTATTCACTACGGAGGTTTTCCGGTATGTTTTTTTTCTTTTTTTTTCAGACGGCATTTGCTATCTGGACCCCTTGATGCCACTGGCCATGCCCACACACTACTCAAACTCCCCCATCTTAGTGCGCATTTGAAAAATCGAACGATGGCAACAGATTTTTTCGGCCATTGAATGTCTGCCGAGTTCTGTTCAGGAGGTGACTGACGAACTTTGCGAGAACTTATTGAAGCACTGACAATGATATATAAACCCAGCCATTTTCAAGCTCTCTCATCAGTGACTACCTCGCTACTACTCCTTTGGTTTTCCCCGCGAACTACTACTGTTACCATGCCTGCTCGAAACACGCTGTTTGCAACGGCTTGCGCTGCTCAACGTAGCAGTACAGAGCTCGTAATTTACTCTCGTGACGCTCGTCAATGTGTTGAGATTGCATAGTATGTATTTTGTCTCTGTTTCTCTGCTTAAATACTCACTCGTAGTTATATAGTCCAATCTCCAGAGGTCTCCGCATTGTACCCAGCGGAATTGCAGCATACTTAATGCGGCGGCGCTGCTTTTGGGAGTGTTTTTGTGGCCTCACGCACAACCGTCCCACTCCAGTACGATTTGTCACTTCAGCGGTTGGTCACACAAAGGTTGTTTGTCATTTTCGAGACCACCGCTGCAGATTTTCCAGTACGTTTTTCATTTCAGCCGTTTCTTCTTACTTGCTTAATTATTTTCAGTCAACCTTAACGAGACACACCATACGGCGCTGCTCGAATCCTCGTACCATGACTTCCCAACAGAAGGTAATTTTTTACTTGACTCAGATGTTGAGGGCGTGAATCTCATCCATCCCTAGTTCAAGGAGATGTTCCTGATATTGAGCTGTTGCTTACTGCCTTTCGGACTACCATTACCGGACTACCATTTGGCCACGCTGAAATCGCGCCATACTTTGTTAACTATCTCGGCTCACACTCATCAATGCATTTGCGGCCATCTGCCAGGACTCAAAGCCTATTACCCTTCTTCAACTTCGAAGTGACTGGAAAACAGCGCCATCGTTCTGGTACGAAATCTCTATATGTTTTCAGTTTTATTTTTAAAGTAAATGTACAGCGTTCATCCCAAGACCAAAAAATGTCCTACCCGGCCGTGCTCGACAACCAGTTGGACGCAGCACCAACGTGCTACAGCCACGCACACCTCTTTTAGTCTCGAGAATCGAACAAGGGCATATTTATGCACTCGCGGCTGGTATAGGAATTAGTCGGTATGATGCACTGGGACTTACCGAAGAATGTGATGGTTGTGGTAAGTGGTTCATGGCGAGCGCGTTGAGAGGGCACATTGTTGGGGGATGTGGTGAAAGGTAGCGCCTTATATACTACAGAAGATGGAGCCAAGGGAGCCGAGAAAGGTTTTGTTTTTCGTGGTTTTCGAGGTCTTTTGTGAAGTACGGAATGGTTCGGTATCTATTAGTGTTCGGATTTTTTTCAAAGGCAATTAAGGGAACCGAGCTAGCTCGGAGTCATAACAGGGTGCTCGACACTCTTCCTGATCCCCGCCGACCCTGACCTTCTGTGATAGAAGCTAGACGCTTCCATTTGGACCCTTGATCCATGGCCTCATGGCCTTACTTCCTTTTCCCTTGATGTTCCCACTGAACCCTGACCCTGACCTCATAGACTCCTGCCTCCTCTTGCCTACCCAATATATCTTTCCTGACTCTTGTACGATTACCAGACCTGCCCTGAACACTGTGATCCCTACCTATATATAGTCGATCCACTTGTACTATTATTCCTTAACTTGATTCTACTGGGTTTTACCTTGACTTGTATATTCTCTTGAGTAAACTCTCTTGAGTCTGATCACGAACCCTCTATACTCTTGGATCGCTATCCTTGAGTCCGATACATCTTCTCTTAGACCGTTTGTCTTTGAATCGATACCGATCCCTCGTCTAGACTTAACCGTCGAACACGAAACCCTTCGTCGGCCACTGCCTTAGAAGCTTACCTCCCCTTCCATTCTGTCACAACCTGACGGCTTAGGCTACCAGGTATATTGACGTTCAAACGATACACGACACGATAGCTTAGGACCGTTGTCCTTCGCTTACCCATCCCAGTCCGACTACGACCGTTGTCATAACAGATTTGGCTAACTTGATGATCATCTAATTTACCCTCCTTACCTTACCAACAAACTCACAGCACTATAACAGGGCCCATTCATCATGCCTCCACTGTGGATAATGGGCCAGGCAAGGACCTACAGGTTCAGCTGAATGCAGCAAGTGAGCTTTTGAAAGCAGAAAGGCACAAAAAAGAAGCAATACTTACAAGGTCAATCACCGAGTGTGATCACTTGGAATGCACATTAAATAAAGTTACTGCCTCTTTGGATGCAGAACAGGCAACTTTCCAAAAAGAGCTCGCATCCCTCACTATGGTGGTCAAAATCTTTAAAGAAGAGCAAGCTAGGTAGGGGCAGTGCCTGGAAGCTAGTATGACAGCCCAATGTGCTTCATAGACAGCTGCACAAGCCAGGGCCAGATCTTTTGATAGCTGAGCTTACATGTGACTTCGGCTTATTTAATTTAAGGTTTGACTCGGCTCAGGAACCACGGCTAAGTCAAGTTTGGGGCTTAAAACCAGCTTAGACATTTATTTTAAACTATACATTAAAATAGATTAAAATTTAATTAAAAATAGATTAGAATTTAGAATTATTGAAGATCAAACTCCCAACACACAATCAATAATTGAACAGGCGCTAATGGCCCCCCAAGATCAAGTAAGTTGTTCTTTTGTTAGTGTTTAATCAAATACTAAAGCAAAGCAGCAATTATGCTGCATTTCTCCCCCACAACAGCTACACGAGCCAAGTGTGACTAAGAAATGCTGCAAATCAAGGCAGAGAGGAGGGGAAAGAGTACGAGTGACGTGGAGATTGTTTGCATTTATCTAATACTGTATCAGTAGTCCATTCAGCAAGAACACCGTTAGAAAAGTCTAGTATCAAATGACAACTATGACATATAGAAGAAAGCTTTATAATGGCTCCAGGTGAATGACCGTCAGCCAATGGTACAGAATTAGTAACAAGATACATGCCATGATGAGGCTCTAGAGCTGTTTTCAGTTTGGTGAACTATTCTGCATATGTCAATAGCTCAGAAGGCCAGATAGATGGTGCTGTCCAGGAACCATAGAGCTTGGCGGGTAATCTGAAAATCACTTTTAAACATCCAATCCTAGCACCTAAAATGATAGAGTCATTCTCAAGTATTCAAGAACAAAACTATATCACTTATTAGCAGGTGTCTCAAATACTGAGGATAATCAGGAAAGCAGAGGGGAGAATGATGGAGAATGGAAAAGAGGGCAATAATAATGGTGTGAGTGTCAAGTCGCCTTGCAATATATCATTTGACTAATGAATGCTGTACTTTAAGATAATTGAGGTCAGTGAAAAGGGCCCACCTACTGGAAAGCGCAAGAGATCTCCCAATGGCACTGGAAAGGAGCAAGTCACTTTGTCTATACTGGAGAAGAGTGTCAGAGATTTTGCTATAGCAGGATATGATTATCTACACATGTATATTGCTACTCAGAACACTTTTCCTGACAATACCGCCAAATCTTCTTTCTCCTGGAAGTGCTTAGAGGAAGCTGTAGCTTCTCGCAAGGAATTGAAACAACTTATGGAGCAAGAGTCGAAGGTGCAGAAGACCAAAGAGATGCTCATAGACTATGTACCACCTTTATGATTCTCAGCTGAATTAT